>NC_089230.1:59699880-59870502 GCF_963924675.1 Phocoena phocoena | reverse complement strand
GTAAACCACCATTCTGCTTTTTGTTTCTATGATTTGATTATTTTAGGTACATCATATATGTGGAATAATGCAGTATTTGTGTTTTTGTGATTGACTTATTTCACTTAGCATAATGTCGTCAAGTTTCATGTGTGTTGTAGCATATGCCAGGATTTCCTTCTTTTTTAAGGCTGAATGATTTCTCTTTCTCTCTCTCTCTCTCTCTCTCTCTCTCTCTCTCTCTGTGTATTACATTTTCTTTATCCATTCATTTGTTGATGAACATTTTGATTTCTTCCACTTCTTAGCTATTGTGAATTATGCTGCAGTGAACACGGATGTGTCAATATCTCTTTGCGATTCTGTTTTCAATTCTTTTTGATACATATCTAGAAGTTGGATTGCTGGGTCATATGGTAGTTCTATTTTAAATTTTTTTGAGAAACTTCCATACTGTTTTTGATAGTAACCATATTATTTTACAGTCCCACCAACAGTGTGCAAGGGTTCCATTTTTTTCCACATCCTTACCAACACTTGTTATTTTCTTTCTTTGTTGTTTTGTTTTGCTTTTTAAAAATAGTTGCTATCCTGATGGGTGTTAGATAATAGCTCATTGTGGTTTTTATTTGCATTTCCCTGATGATTGATTAATGCTGTTGAGCATCTTTTTTATATACTTCTTTGGCCATTTGTATATCTTCATTAAAGAAATTTCTGTTCAAGTCCATTGCCCATTTTAAAATTGAGATTCTGTTGTTGTTATTGAGTTGAAGGAGTTCTTTCTATAGTCTGGATATTAACCCCTTATCTGATATATGGTTTTCAAATATTTTCTCCCATTCCATAAGTTGCCTTTTCATTTTGATGATTTTTTCTTTTGTTGTGCAGAAGTTTTAAAGTTTGATGTAGTCCCATTTATCGTGTTTGCTTTTGTTTCCTATGCTTTTGGTGTTACTGCACATTCCAGTGTCATGAAGCTTTCCTCCTATGATTTCTTTTAGAGGTTTTATAGTTTCACATCTTACATTTAGGTCTTTAATTCATTTTGAATTAATTTTTGCATATGATGTAAGATAAGGGTTCATCTTCATAGTTTTGTGTGTGGATATCCACTTTTTCCAACATTAGTTGTTGAAGAGACTATCCTTTCTCCATTGTGTAGTCTTGACACCCTTGCTGAAGATCATTTCACCATATATGTGAAGGTTTTCATGGGATTTCTATTCTTTTCCATTGGCCTATGTGTCTGCCTTTATGCTGATACTATACTGTTTTGATTACTGCAGCTTTGTAAAATGTTTTGAAATTAGGAAGGATGAGGCCTCCAGATATGTTCTTCTTTCTCAAGTTGTTTGGGATATTTGAGGACCTTTTAGATTCTATATAAATTTTAAGATGATTTTTAAAATTTATGCAAAAAATATTGTCATTGGGATTTTGACAGGGATTACATTGAATTTGTAGATTGTTTTGGGTAGTAATTTAACAATAGTAAGTCTTCCAGTCCTTGAACATGGGATGCTTTCCATTTATTTGTGTTGTCTTTAATTTCTTTTAGCAATATTTTGTAGTTTTTAGTGTACAAGTTTTTCACCTCTTTGTTAAAGCTTATTCCTATTTTATTATTTTGGATGTTATTTTAAATGGGGTTGCTTCCTTCATTTCTTTTTCGGATATTTCCTTGTTAGTGTATAGAAAGGCAATTGATGGTTGAGTGTTGATTTTGTATTCTGGAGCTTTGTTGAATTTGTTTATTATTTCTAACAGGGTTTTTTATTGTGTGGAAACTTCAGTGTTTTCTCCACCATTACAGTATTCTTTATTTGTTTATATATTACAGTATTCTTTATTTGTTTATATATTACAGTATTCTTTGTTTATATATTTACCTTTACCAGTGAGCTTTATATTTTTGTGTGCTTTCATGTTGCTGTCTAGTGCCCTTTTGCTGCAACTTGCAGGACTTTCTTTAGTATTTCTTATAAGGCAGGCTTAGTGATGATGAAACACCTCAGCTTTTGTTTACCCAGTGTGGTCTTTATTTCTCCCTCATTTTTAAAAGACAGTGTTGCTCGGTAGAGTATTCTTGGTTGGCAGTTAACTTATTTCAGTGGCAGTGCTTTGTATATACCATTCCAATCCCTTTGGCCTGTAAGATTTGTCCTGACACCATTTGGTGATAATTTTATGGGAACTCCATTGTAGAGTTACAACTCCATTGTTACTTTTCTCTTGCTGCTTTCAAGATTCTCTCTTTGTCTTTGACTTCTGACAGTGTCTTGGGGTGGGTCTCTCTGGGCATCTTGGTTGTAGTCTTTTAAACTTCTTGAATTTGGATGTTCATCTCCTGCCTCAGATTTAGGGAATTTTTTGGCCATTAGTTCTTCAAATAAGCTCTCTCTCCCACCAGAGTTTTATCTCTTGTCTCTTTTCCTTCTGGAATTCTCATAATGCATATGTTGTTCTATTTTATGCTATCTCATAAATTCTTTAAAATTTCTTCATTGTTTTTTATTTTTTCTCCTTTGACTTAATAATTTTAAAAGACCTGTCCTTGAGTTCACACAGTCTTTCCTCTGCTTGAGCAAGTCTTCTGTTGAACCCCTCTACTGATTTTTTTCAATCCAGTTATTGTATTCTTTAGCTACAGAATTTCTGTCTGGGTTTTCTAATAGTTTCTATCTCATGATATTCTCATCTTGTTCATGCATCATTTTTCTGATTTTGTTTAGTTTTCTGTATTCTTTTGTAGATCACTGAGCTTCTTTAAGGCAGTTATTTTGAATTATTTGTCAAGTAGTTCATAGATCTTCATTTATTTGGGGTTGGTTTCTGGAAATTTATTTTGTACCCTTGATTCAGTCATGTTCACCAGCTTCCTTGTGTGAGTTGTGATTTTTTGCTGAGGCTTGTGCATCTGTATGAGCAGCCACCTCCCCCAATCTGTATGGACTGGCTTCATACAGAGGAATACCTTCAATAATCAGGCCACCAAGAGATTCTTGGGGCATCTGAAACCTTTTTGGAGGGATGCTACTACTCTAGACTTGCACATGTAATTTCCTTATTAGCGATAACTGCCAGTTTCTTTTTCCCTAGCTTGCAATCTCTTGCTCCCTCTGCTGCCTATCTATGGTACTGCAGGTTCTCTGGCTCTACAGCAGCAATGATACCCCACTTTACTTTGCCTTAGTAGCCCTCAGGCTTCAAAATATGCCAACTCCCTGCCATTTCCCGCAAACAGGTAGGACAGATAGCGGTCCCTTGGGCACCTCTCTGAAAATGTGGGTGTACAATCCAGTCTTTTCCCTTCATACCAACCTGTGGGAGAAGTCATAAGATGGGCTCCTTCTCCTGTTTCTGCTGAGCTGTGATGGTCTCTACTGTGCTACTGCAGGCCTTCTGGTACAGCAGCAAGCCACTCCCCTCCACCCCTTAACTTTTGTCAGCCTCTAGGCACCTAGCAAGCAGAAATAATAGCCCTGCAAAAAGCTAGATCATTGAACTTATGTTCCACTTTTCTTTCCCTTGAAAGAGAAACTGAATCAAACTGAGGTATGCGCTTGGGGAAGGGGCTGTCATATATAAGTTGAAATGGCTCTTCTTACCTGTTTCAATGTGGCTCTTCTCAGCTTTGTGCCCACCTGGGGTACTACAAATTCTTAATTGTTTTCTGAAGTTCTCATAAAAGTATTTTGGTCCATATATTAATTCAGTGTCTCTATGGGCAAGTGAACGCTTGTGCTTCCTATTCCACTGTGTTGCTGATGTCACTCCAGCTATAATGAGCATTTGTATCTTAAAATGCTGGATTTCTACAAAATATTTGATGCAAATAAACTTTCTTAAAGTTACTTTTTATGCCAAAATTGAGTGAAATAATTCATCTGTAACTCACAGTTTTTACTTAATAATTAGTTTGCCATTGAGTTTTATACAGGTAAAATATCTTGTTAGAATTTCTTTAAACTTGATTTTCTAGCTCTATTTGACTTTGAACTTTAATAAGATGAATACTCAAGAGTTATCCATAGGAGAGTATCAGTTTTAAGATTTGTTGTTTCTAGATGACAGAATGAAAAAAAGGATCATTGTACAAATGTGAAGGAGCAAATATTCATCAATGGGAGGGAAAAAAGATCTTGATTTAGGATTTGAAATATTACTAATTTAGTTAAAATTGCTAGAGTTCAGCAGCTGTTGGGATTTTGCTCAAGAGAATGAGGGATTTTATACTAGTTATAGGGAAAAGAAAAGAAAGTTATAGAGAAAAACTAAAGATGTAGGATATCTTAGAATATGAACTTATTCTAAAAAAATGGGTTCTATAGTGGTTGAGAAAAAGGCTAGATGGTTTGACCAATGTATTTTACCTTCAGTTTGTGCCCTGTTATGAACTTATGGCAATTATAGGGTCAATATTTCATTGCTTTTGTCCAAAGGTCATTCATTAAAAGATCTATGGAGAAGAGGGTAGAGTATGGTATTTAGAATGGATTCTAGAGATAAGAACAGAACAAGATGACTTTTTGTATGTACAATAAAGTTACATTTTAGAATAGAATTTTGAATAAAAATGAGCAAACCAATGACATTATAGTTACCTGTAATTATTAAATAAATGTTGGCTCTAATTTTTCAAAGCACCCCCACCCCAATAGATGTATTCTGAATTACAATCTCGGCCCTCCTGAGGAGTAATTTAGTCTTTTCTTCAAGTATTTCTAAGGAGTTTCTATGTAAACGTCTATAAGCACATTCTGGTATCATTCCAGGTGCATGGAGTGGATTAACAGATTATAAAAAAAGTTTTCCAAAGTGGGTTGTGCATGAAAATCTATTTTGCTTTGAGAAGATAATAGAACTTCCTCAGAATTTTTTTTTTAGTTTATTCTTTTAAAACAGTTTTTTCGATGTGTGTGTATAAATTTAAAAATTATCTATAGTAGCACATTAGAGCATAGAATTATTTTAAAAATTAATAAGTATGTTGGGAAACTTTTTACAGCTAAAAGAATGTATTAAATTCAGGTCCATTGAGATACAAGGAATGGAACTTTTAGGTTACATCATGGCAGTGCCCTATTTTTAGCAGCTTTATTGAGGGATAATTTACACACCATAAAATTAACTCTTTGTAAGTATATAATTCAATGATTTTTATTTTATTGTATTTTATTTTTTATTTGCGGTATGTGGGCCTCTCTGTTGTGGCCTCTCCCGTTGCGGAGCACAGGCTCTGGACTCGCAGGCTCAGCGGCCATGGCTCACGGGCCCAGCCGCTCCACGGCATGTGGGATCCTTCCAGACCGGGGCAGGAAACCGTGTCCCCTGCATCGGCAGGCGGACTCTCAACCACTGCGCCACCAGGGAAGCCCAATTCAATGATTTTTAGTAAATTTGTTGACTTGCACAAAGATCACAATAAACCAGTCAGAATATTTCCATCACTTCCCAAATTTCTCTAATATCCATTTACAGTCAATCCCTGTTCCCTCTCTTTTGTCTCTATAAATACGCCTTTTTGGACATTTCATATAAATTGAATTATATACTATGTAGTCTTTTGCATCTGACATCTTTAATTTATCTTAATGTTTTTGAGGTTCACCCATGTGGTTGTATGTATCCATAGTTCACTCCTTTTTATTGCTTAATAATATTACAGTGTATAGATATACCACATTTTATTCATCTACTCACTAGTTGATGGGCATTTTGATTGTTTCCAGTTTTTGCCTACTATGAATAACATTGCTATGAATATCTCCCTAGAAGTATTTGTGTGAACATAGGTTTTCATTTTCTTGGTTAGATTCCTAGGTGTGGAATTGCTGGGTAGTAGGGTAACTTTATGTTTAACTGTCTAACAGAGTTTGAGTTTCTTCACATCTTTACTAACACCTTGTGTTTTTTTTTTTGGGGGGGGTATAGTTGTTTTACAATGTTGTGTTAGTTTCTACTGTACAGCGAAGTGGAGTTCCCTGTGCTATATAGCAGGTTCTTGTTAGTTATCTATTTTATACACATTAGTGTATATACGTCAATCCCAATCTCCCATTTCATCCCACCCTCCATCCCCCAACCCCCGCTTTCCCCATTTGGTGTCCATACATTTGTTCTCTACATCTGTGTCTGTATTTCTTCCTTGAAAACCAGTTCATCTGTACCATTTTTCTAGATTCCACATATATGCATTAATATACGATATTTGTTTATCTCTTTCTGACTTACTTCACGCTGTATGACAGTATCTAGGTGGATCCACGTCTCTGCAAATGACCCAGTGTCGTTCCTTTTTATGGCTGAGTAACATGTACCACATCTTCTTTAGCCATTTATCTGTCGATGGACACTTAAGTGGCTTCCACGTCCTGACTATTGTAAATAGTGCTGCAGTGAACATTGTGGTACATGTCTCTTTTTGAATTATGGTTTTCTCAGGGTATATGCCCAGTAGTGGGATTGCTGGGTCATATGGTAGTTCTATTTTTAGTTTCTTAAGGAACCTCCATACTGTTCTCCATAGTGGCTATATCAATTTACATTCCCACCAACAGTGCAAGAGTGTTCCCTTTTTTCCACACCCTCTCCAGCATTTATTGTGTGTAGATTTTCTGATGATGCACAGTCTAACTGGTGTGAGGTGATAGCTCACTGTAGTTTTGATTTGCATTTCTCCAATAATTAGTGATGTTGAGCAGCTTTTCATGTGCCTCTTGGCCATTTGTATGTCTTCTTTGGAGAAATGTCTATTTAGGTCTTCTGTCCATTTTTTGATTGGGTTGTTATTTTTTTGATATTGAGCTGCACAAGCTATTTATATATTTTGGAGCTTAATCCTTTGTCCATTGACTCATTTGCAAATATTTTCTCCCATTCTGAGGGTTGTCTTTTCATCTTGTTTATAGTTTCCTTTACTGTGAAAAAGCTTTTAAATTTCGTTAGGTCCTATTTGTTTATTTTTGTTTTTATTTCCATCACTCTAGGAGGTGGGTCAAAAAGATCTTGCCGTGATTTATGTCAAAGAGTATTCTTCCTATGTTTTCCTCTAAGAGTTTTATAGTGTCTGGTCTTACATTTAGGCCTTTGATCCATTTTGAGTTTATTTCTGTGCATGGTGTTAGGGAGTGTTCTAATTTCATTCTTTTACAGGTAGCTGTCCAGTTTTCCCAGCACCACTTACTGAAGAGGCTGTCTTTTCTCCATTGTATATCCTTGCCTCCTTTGTCATAGATCGCTTGACCATAGGTGTGAGGGTTTATCTCTGGGCTTTCTATCCTTTTCCATTGGTCTATATTTCTATTTTTGTGCCAGTACCATATTGTCTTGATTACTGTACCTTTGTAGTAGTAAGTCAGGGAGTCTGATTCCTCCAGCTCTGTTTATTTTTCTCAACATTGCCTTGGCTATTCAGGGTCTTTTTTGTCTCCATACAAATTTTAAGATTTTTTGTTCTAGTTCCGTAAAAAAATGCCATTGGTAATCCGATAGGGATTGCATTGAATCTGTAGATTGCTTTGGGTAGTATAGTCATTTTCACAGAATTGATTTTTCCAATCCAAGTACATGGTATATCTCTCCATCTGTTTGTGTAATCTTTGACTTCTTTCATCAGTGTCTTATAGTTTTCTGAGTACAGGTCTTTTACCTCCTTAGGTAGGTTTATTCCTAGGTATTTTATACTTTTTGTTGCAATGGTGAATGGGATTGTTTACTTAATTTCTCCTTCTGATCTTTCATTGTTAGTGTATAGGAATGCAAGAGATTTCTGTGCATTAATTTTGTATCCTGCAACTTTACCAAATTCATTCTTTAGTAGTTTTCTCATGGCATCTTTAGGGTTTTCTACGCATAGTATCATGTCCTCTGCGAACAGTGACAGTTTTACTTCTTCTTCTCCAATTTGTATTCCCTTTATTTCTTTTTCTTCTCTGATTGCCATGGCTAGGACTTCCAAAACTCTGTTGAATAATAGCGGTGAGAGTGGACATCCTTTTCTTTTTCCTGATCTTAGAGGAAATGCTTTCACTTTTTCACCATTGAGAATGATGTTAGCTGTGGATTTGTCATATATGGCCTTTATTATGTTGAGGTAGCTTCCCTCTATGACCAGTTTCTGCAGAGTTTTTATCATAAGTGGGTGTTGAATTTTGTTGAAAGCTTTTTCTGCATCTATTAAGATGATTATATGGTTTTTATTCTTCAATTTGTCAATATGGTGTATCAGATTGTTTGATTTGTATATATTGAAGAATCCTTGCATCCCTGGGATAAATCCTACTTGATCATGATGTATGATCCTTTTAATGTGTTGTTGGATTCTGTTTGCTAGTATTTTACTGAGGATTTTTGCATCTATGTTCATCAGTGATATTGGTCTGTAATTTTCTTTTTTTGTAGTATCTCTGTCTGGTTTTGGTATCAGGGTGATGGTGGCCTTTTAGAATGAGTTTCAGAGTGTTCCTTCTTCTGCAATTTTTGGAAGAGTTTGAGAAGGATGGGTGTTAGCTGTTCTCTAAACGTTTGATAGAATTCACCTGTGAAGCCATCTGGTCCTGGACTTTTGTTGGAAGATTTTAAATCACAGTTTCAATTTCATTACTTGTGATTGGTCTGTTCATATTTGCTGTATCTTTCTGGTTCAGTCTTGGAAGGTTATACCTTTCTAAGAATTTGTCCATTTCTTCCAGAGTGTCCACTTTATTGGAATAGAGTTGCTTGTAGTAGTCTCTTACAATGCTTTGTATTTCTGCAGTGTATATTGTAACTTCTCCTTTTCCATTTCTAATTTTATTAATTTGTGTCTTCTCCCTATTTTTTTGATGAGTCTGGCTAAAGGTTTATCAATCTTGTTTACCTTCTCAAAGAACCAGCTTTTAGTTTTATTGATCTTTGCTATTGTTTTGTTTCTATTTCATTTATTTCTGCTCTGATCTTTATGTTTTCTTTCCTTTTACTAACTTTGGGCTTTTTTTGTTCCTTTTTCTCTAGTTCCTTTAGGTGTAGGGTTAAATTGTTTATTTGAGATTTTACTTGTTTCTTAAGATAGGATTGTATTGCTATAAACTTCCCTCTTAGAACTGCTTTTGCTGCATCCCATAGGTTTTAGGTCATCGTGTTTTCATTGTCATTTGTCTCTAGGTATTTTTTGATTTCCTCTCTGATTTCTTCAGCGATCTCTTGGTTATTTAGTAGCCTATTGTTTAGCCTCCATATGTTTGTGTTTTTTATGTTTTTCTCCCTGTAATTTATTTCTAATCTCATAGCGTTAGGTCAGAAAAGATGCTTGATATGATTTCAATTTTCTTAAATTTACCAAGGTTTGATTTGTGACCCAGGATGTGATCTATCCTGGAGAATATTGTGTGTGCACTTGAGAAGAAAGTTTAATCTGCTTTTTTCTGCTGGAATGTCCTATAAATATCAACTAAATCTATCTGGCCTGTTGTGTCATTTAAAGCTTGTGTTTCCTTCTGAATTTTCTGTCCACATGATCTGTCCATTGGTGTAAGTGAGGTGATAAAGTCCCCTATTCTTATTGTGTTACTGTCAATTTCCCCTTTTATGGCTGTTAGCATTTGCCTTATGCATTGAGGTGCTCCTGTGTTGAGTGCATATATATTTATAATTATTATATCTTCTTCTTGGATTGTTCCCTTGATCATTATGTAATGTCTTTCCTTGTCTCTTGTAACATTCTTTATTTTAAACTCTATTTTATCTGATATGAGTATTGCTACTCCAGTTTTCTTTCGATTTTTATTTGCATGGAATATCTTTTTCCATCCCCTCACTTTCAGTTTGTATGTGTACCTAGGTCTTAGTGGGTGTCTTGTAGGCAGCATATATACAGGTGTTGTTTTTGTATCCATTCAGCCAGTATATGTCTTTTGGTTGGAGCATTTAATGCATTCACATTTAAGGTAGTTATCAATATGTATGTTCCTATTACCATTTTATTAATTGTTTGGGGTTTGGTTTTTAGGTCCTTTTCTTCTCTTGTGTTTCCCACTTAGAGAAGTTCCTTTAGAATTTGCTGTAGAGCTGGTTTGGTGATGCTGAATTCTCAGCTTTTGCTTGTCTGCCAAGCTTTTGATTTCTCCATCGAATCTGAATGAGATCCTTGCTGGGTAGAATATTCTTGGTTGTAGCTTCTTCCCTTTCATCACTTTAGATATATTGTACCACTCCCTTCTGGCTTGCAGAGTTTAAGGGAGTTCCCTTGTATATTATTTGTCATTTTTCTCTTGTTGCTTTTAATAATTTTTCTTTGTCTTTAATTTTGTCAATTTGATTACTATCTGTCTCAGCATGTTTCTCCTTGGGTTTATCCTGCCTGGAACTTTCTGCACTTCCTGGACTTGGGTGGCTATTTCCTTTCCCTTGTTAGGGAAATTTTTGACTATAATCTCTTCAGATATTTTCTCGGGTCCTTTCTCTCTCTCTTCTCCTTCTGGGACCCCTATAATGCGAACATTGGGGCATTTAATGTTGTCCCAGAGGTCTCTTAGGCTGTCTTCATTTCTTTTCATTCTTTTTTCTTTATTCTGTTCCATGGCAGTGATTTCCACCCTTCTGTCTTCCAGGTCGCTTACCCATTCTTCTGCCTAAGTTATTCTGCTATTGGTTCCTTCTAGTGTATGTTTCATTTCAGTTATTGTATTGTTCATCTCTGTTTGTTTGTTCTTTAATTCTTCTAGGCCATTGTTAAACATTTCTTGCAGCTTCTCAATGCTTGCCTCCATTCTTTTTTTGAGGTCCTGGATCATCTTCACTATGATTATTCTGAATTCTTTTTCTGGAAGTTTGCCTATCCCACTTCATTTAGTTGTTTTTCTGGGGTTTTATCTTGTTCCTTCATCTGGGACATAGTCCTCTGCCTTTTCATTTTGTCTGTCTGTCTGTGATTATGGCTTTCATTCTGCAGGTTGCAGAATTGTTGTTCTTCTTGCTTCTGCTGTCTGCCCTTGGGTGGATGAGGCTATATAAGAGGCTTGTGCAAGCTTCCTGATGGGAGGGACTGGTGGTGGGTAGAGCTCCTGTTGCTCTGGTGAGCAGAGCTCAGTAAAAGTTTAATATGCTTGTCTGCCGATGGGTGGGGCTGTGTTCCCTCCCTGTTGGTTCTTTGGCCTGAGGCAACCCAGCACTGCAGCCTACAGGCTCTTTGGCAGGGCTAATGATAGACTCTGGGAGGCCTCACACCAATGAGTACTTCCCAGAACTTCTGCTGCCAGTGTCCTTTTCCCCGCAGTGAGCCACAGCTGCCCCTCCACCTCTGCAGGAGACCCTCTGACACTAGCAGGTAGATCTGATTCAGTCTCCTATGGGGTCACTGCTCCTTCCCCCTGGGTCCTGGTGTGTACACTATTTTGTGTGTGCCCTCCAAGCGTGGAGTTTCTGTGTTCCCCCAGTCCTGTTGAAGTCCTGCAGTCAAGTCTCACTGGCCTTCAAAGTCCAGTTCTCTGGGGATTCCTCATCCTGTTGCCAGACCCCCAGCTTGGGAAGCCTCACGTGGCGCTCAGAACCTTCACTCCAGTGGGTGGACTTCTGCGGTAGAATTGTTCTCCTGTTTGTGTTTCGCCCACCCAGCAGTTATGGGATTTGATTTTATCATGATGGCACCCCTTATATCGTCTCATTGCAGCTTCTCCTTTGTCTTTGGATGTGGGGTATCTTTTTTGGTGACTTCCAGTGTCTTCCTGTCAATGATTGTTCAGCAGTTAGTTATGATTCCAGTGCTCTTGCAAGAGGGAGTTAGCGCACGTCCTTCTACTCCACCATCTTGAACCAATCACACTTTGTGTTTTCTATCTATTAGATTATAGCTGTTCTAATAGGTGAATAGTGGTATCTAACTGAGGTTTTAACTTGAGTTTCCCTGATGAAAGTCAATATTGATGAGCATATTTTTACACATTTATTAACCATTCACTTATCTTCATTGAAATGTCTTTTTAAATAGTTTGCTTATTTTTGAATTGAGTTGTTTGTTATTGAATTCTAAGCATTTTATATATTCTAGATAAAAATCCTTTACAGAAATATGATCTGAAAGTACTTTCTTCAAGTTTGTGACTTGTCTTTTTATTGTATTAATGGTGTGTTTTGAATGTGAAAAAGTTTTAATTTTAAGGTAGTCCAGTTTATCAACTTTTTCTTTTATGGATTGTGCTTTTGTTGTCATGCCTAAGAACTCTTTGCCTGATTCAATGCACAAAGATTTTATTAGATGTTTTCTTCTAAAGAGTTTATAGCATTAGATCTTATTGTTTAGGGTTATAATCAATTTTGAGATCATTTGCGTATATTATGAGGTAAGAGTCTAAGTTGATTTTTGACATATGAATATTCCATTACCATATGTTGAAAAAACTTTCGCTATTGTAATGTCTTGGCATTTTTATTGAAAATCATTTGATCACGAATATATAATTACTTATGGATTCTCAATTCTATTCCGCTGACCTAAATGTCTATTTTTATACCGATATCATATTGTCTTAATGATTGTAGCTTTGTGGTGTGTTTTGAAATCAGATAATGTAAGTCTGATTTTGTAAAAAAAAAAACTTTTTTGTCTATTCCTGGTCCTTCTCATTTCTGTATAAATTTAGGGATTAGCTTGTAAATCTACAAAATAGATTACTTCAATTTCAATAGCAGTTGGGTTGAATCTATAGATCATTTTGAGGAGAATTGTCATTTTAACAATATTGTTTTCAAATTTATGAATGTGGAATATCTCCCTATTTATTTATTCTTAAATTTCTCCAAGCAGTGTTTTGTAGTTTGTTTGTTTGTTTCATATAATAGACTTTTTAAAAAGAGCAGTTTTAGGTTCATGGCAAAATTGAGAAGAAGGTAGACATACCTCCCTGTCCCCACGCGTGAATAGCATCTCATGCTCTAAACAACTCCCCGCAGAGTGGTGCATTTGTTGTAATTGATGAACCTACATCGATACATCATTATCACCCACGGTTCATGGTTTACATTTAGGGCTTACTCTTGCTGTTACATATTCTATGCTTTGAACAAATATACAGTGACATGTATCCACCAATCCACCAATATAGTATCATATGGAATATTTTCACTGTCCTAAAAATCCTCTGTGCTCTGCCTGTTCATCCTTCCCTTTCCTCTAATCCCTGGCAATCACTGACCTTTCTACTGTCTCCATATTTTTTTCAGAATGTCAGGTAGTTGGAGTCATATAGTATGTAGCCATTTTATATTGGCTTCTTTCATTAGCAATATGCATTGAAAGTTCTTCCATGTCTTTTCAGGGCTTCATAGTTCATTTATTTTCAGCACTGAATAAAATTCCGTTGTCTGGATGTACTACAGTTTATTTATCCATTCATCTACTGAAGGGCCTCTTGGTCACTTCTAAGGTTAGGCACTTAGAAATAAAACTTCTATAAACATCTGTGTGCAGGTTTTTTAGTGGACATACATTTTCAGATCCTTCAGGTAAATACCAGGGAGTGCGATTGCTGGATTGTGTGGTAAGAGTATATTTAGTTTTTTAAGAAACCACCAAATTGTTTTCCAAAGTGGCTGAACCATTTTCCCTTCCCACCAGCAATGAATGAGGGTTCCTGTTGCTCTACAATCCCACCAGCACTTGGTGTTGTTAGTATTCTGCATTTTGGCTATTCTAAAGGTGTGTAGTTATAGCTTATTGTTGTTTTAATTTGCATTTCCCTGATGATGTATAATGTAGAGCATCTTTTTGTATGCTTATTTGCCATCTGTATGTCTTCTTTGGTGAGGTATCTGTTAAAAAGTCTTTGGCCCAGTTTTTGAGGTTTTTTCTTTCTTATTGTTGAGCTTTAAGAATTCTTTGTATATTTGGATAATAATCTTTTATCAAATACACCTTTTGCAAATATTTTCTCTCAGTCACAGAGCAGATGCTTTTAATTTGAACGAAGTCCAGCTTATGAATTCTTTCTTTTGTGGATTGTGCATTTGGTGTTGTATCTAAAAAGTCCCCAACCTAAGGTCTTCTAGATTTTCTCCTATGTTATCTTTTAGGCATTTAATAGTTTCGTGTTTTACACTTAGTCTATGATCTATTTTGGTTTAATTTTTGTGTATTGTGAAGGTTATATTGTCTGTCTAGACTTTTTTTTTCCCTATGGATGTCCAAGTGTTCCAGCCACATTTGTTGAAAAGACTACCTTTGCTCTGTTGAACTGCCTTTACTCTCTTGTCAAAGATCAGTTGACTATATTTATATGTGAAGGATTGGTATTGTTTCTTCATTAAATATGTTAGAATTAATCAGTGAAGCTGTTTTTTACTTTTTTTAAATAAATAAGATTTTATTAAACTCTTGTTTACCTCCCAGTAATGGCTTCACATTAAATTTAGAATAAATTAGAAATAAATAGAAAGGAATTTCCAATTCCTTACCATGGTCTATAAGGACCAATGTATAGGGACACTGTCTACATCTGACTTTACCATGTAACACTTTCTTACTTGCATACTATGCTATATACAACATAGGTCTTTTTATGAATCTTAAGCACTCTAGTATTAGGGGCTTTTCACTTGAAGTTCCTTCTATTGCTATTTCTTTCTCATCAGTTATATCTTAGCTCAAATGTAATTGTCTCATAGCATTCTCAGTCCAATCACCTTCATTGCTACTCCAGTGACTCTCTACCCTCTTATTTTTTCCCAGAACTGTTTATTATTTGAAATTCTTATTTATTTATTTGTATGTCTAGATTTATTTTTTGTCTCTTCTCCCTTAAACATATGCTCTGTAAAGACAGCTACCTGGCCATTCTCATTCATTTCTATCTCCCTTGACTTAGCACAGTGTCTGCCACTTAGTCAAACCTCAACCATTATTTGTGAAATAAATGAATAAAATGATTATCTCAGGGTCTTGCTTGAATTTTAGAAAGAATTAGATAGTATGCTCTTTTTTGATTACCCTTAATTAAACCCTTTAAAAATAGATAAAAACAATTTGATAAGCAGAAATCATTAGAGATCCATTTTCTTTGGTAAATAGCATTAACAAAAATGCAGTTTCAGTGTTTTCAACATTCTATTGCTCATATGAGGAATAAGAAATCATAGAATTGGTTGGGATCTTCAGATTCAATCCCTTCTTCCCCAAAATGAAACTAATTGAACATATATTTCCCTGTGTTCATTTTAAAGATCTCAAGAGATAAATATTCCATAAAACAATCTTGTGGTATTAGTAACCTTAAGCACCTTGAAGCTAACGTTTTCTTTCTTATATTTTTCACCTGTTTAAATATATCAGCCTCTAATGGAAGATACAAGGCAATTCTCATCTTTCTAATGAAAAGATTCCCCTGAAGTTTTGGCTGACTTAAAATTTTAAACTTCTAGGAATATAGATGAAATTGTGTGTTATACACTTATAAAATTTTATTTAGAAATTTAATTTCTGTTTTTCCATGAAAATAGTAGTTAATAAATGTTGTTTTTTTTCCGTTCACACATGTCATGGAATTATTGTACTCAGATTTATCTTGGTGAACTCAGTAATCTACCACTTCAGTGTCTTTATCAAAACTTCAACCTATTTTTTGAGTCATCTAATGCCACTTTCCATCTAATAGATTTCCAAAGTACATAATCTTACTTTAAAAGTAGTTTGAGATACAGCAGTTTTGCAGTCAGCATATGGTAGTCTCTAAAATTCTATTCAAGCTACTAGTAATTATTTATATAACATTATAAAAGTTCTTATTTCTACTCACTTTATTTACTATATGTTTGTTAATACACTCCCCTTTGTATATGTGAGTGTTGCTTTTGTTTTGATAACGTGATCTTTAAAAAGCTTGTTTCCATAGCCATACATCTGTTAAAATTAGGAGATCCCACTCCAGGTATAATTACTGCATCTGTATTTAATGTTTTGTATCTTTTTATTTGTTTAATCAGTCCCATGAATCGACATATTTAAGCATCCCAAATTAGCATAGATTATAAGCTAATGCATCTTTTTCAAATAACACTTGGTTGTTTAAATAAACATTAAGAGTGCCCTTTTATGTCAAATATTCTGAAAGCCCTCAACTATAGTGTAACTTTCTTTTTCTTTTAAGAGATCATTTAGGTGAGAAATCATGTTTCGAATTTTGCCAGATAAGATTTATAAAGATTTTTTTCTTGTCCTTTATTTTTCAAACTTCCAGCAATAGAAGATTTTTCTCCCCTCACTTTAGTGCAAATTTTTCTCTCCTAACTGCTTTTGAAATTTGTACATAAATAATCATTTTATTTTACCAGATTACTTATTTTTCTGTTAACCATCACCAAAAAGAAAGATTCCTAATTGGTTGTACGTTTTTGGAGTGAATTTGAACACTATGTGCTTTGCGAGAATGTAAGGTCTGTGAGTGTTGATTTATTTTTTTAAAATGAATAAGAGCAGGTCAGTGACTCACTGTTTTAACAATAAAGTATGTATTTGACCTATTATGATTAGTTTTGCATTTTTAGCTGTGTAACTCAAACTTTAGTTAAACAGAAAATTTTAATAACTTTATAATTATAAAATATTATTGTTAACAAATCTTTAAGATGCATAGGTCATATGTAATGCCCGTATCAGAAGTTATAGTGTAGTGGTTAAAATATGACTTTGGAGCAAGATTGCCTGGGTTTAAATCCTGATTCTTCTCTTACAAGCCATGCAATTTTTGAGAAAGTCTTGTGTGTCCCAATATCCTCACATATAAAATGAGGGTGATAAAAATAGTACTTACTTTATAGAATTATTGTAAGGATTAGATAAGTAATTTGACAGACACTTAGAAAATGTCTGCTGCATAGCAAGCATTATGTGTTTGCTATTGTTATTATAATCAATAATAGCAGTAAAATGTCCAGCAGCAGAACTTAGTCTTAACACCAACCTATCCAATTGTGTTCATTTCTACCTATCAAACTGCTTTAATTCAAAATATATTTAACTACTATTTGTTAACTATCTTTAGGTGAGAAATGCTTTCCTGCCAATTAGATGTTTATCATTCATTGACAGCTCTGTTTGACAGAAATCAAATTAACTACAAATAAGACTAAATGTGATAGGAAGGAAGCCAGTGTTTATTGATCATGTGCTTAGCATTGTGCTAAGAATTCCTTAATCTCTTTTTATTTAATTCCAGACTCTTTTGAAGAGGCATTACAATTCTAACTAAGTTATCCAACTAAGCTTTAGCTAGTTTAGAGTGGTGCTTCTCAGACCTGAATGTGCTGATGAGTTACCTGGGGATCTTGCTCAAGTGCAGATTCTGAATCAGTAGGTTTGTAGTTGGCCTGAGGGTCTGCATTTCTAACAAACTCTTAGGTTTTGCCAGTACTGCTTATCTCAGACTACACTCTGAGCAGCAGCGGCTTAGATCATAAAGAAACATCCCATGCAATGTTTAATAATATGCATCTGAAGGTTAAGCTAGTTTAGAGCATGATGTGACCATTGCTTGGAATCTGTACTGATTATTCATTGCTGCCTCTTGCATTTAACTTTGTGTGCTGAGTTTAATTCATGGTGGGCTGATTATCTTAACTGCGTTATAGGAGGTTTGTGGCCATATTGATGGTAGCTAGATTTGAACCTGTGTATACTCACTCATGTATGTTCTTTAGAAAGCCTTGTTCCTGGTGTCTCAAGGAATCCATTTTCAGGGGTTGTTGTGAAATCTTTCTTTTGACCTAGTGTACACACAGTTTCAACGTTCTAAGTGGTGAATTAAATATTTGATATTTGAAAAATTCATCTTTGACGTTAAATTTTAGGAGCTCCCTTCCTCCCCCCAAACCAATCAAGTAGAACAATTAGAATACAGTGGTAGATTTAGATGTAATTGAAGATAGTCTAGTGTTCTGGCAATTTCAAAGATATTTTTAAATGCCTATTCCAGGATGTTTATTTTCTGCCATTCTCCTTCCCTCCCCCTCCATCCTCAGCTACACTTCTGTGGTGGTCTTCTATAGTAGAGGAAGGGAAAACAAACTGGAGTGAGGAAGGATATAAAGGACCAGTACTAAAAAGAACATTTTTAAATTCTAGGCATATTTTTAATGGAAAATTTTATTGAGATAATTGTAGGTTCACATGCAGTTGTAAGAAATAACACATCGAGATCCATTTACATTGGGGAAATAAATGACGATCACCCAAACGGGAACAGATAGAGGCTATTCAATCCAAGCTTGCTATATAGCAAGGAGCCAGCCACCATCACTTGCATTCAGTAGAGATTCAAAGGCAGGCAGGGGAGTAGGGAAGCTTTATAGTGGAAAAAAGGGAAAGCCTCAGATGTGTTCTGACTAGAGGTTGTTGACATGAGGAAACTGGATGTTGGCTAACTAGAAATGAGCCATCTTGGATGATTGGTTTGGAAAGCATATCTGACTTTCTCTAGTTGATCCTGAGTTGAAAGGGTGGCAGGAAATAGGGGAACTGGCAGTTACTGAATGAATCCTGACTGTTCTGGGCCAATTGCTGCAGAGGTTTGGCTTCCCAAGATGGTTGCTCCAGAGTTTATGAATCAGAGTACTATCATCTTGTATGGTCTTGCCATTATCTCCTTGTATATGCAGACCCTCAACACTAACAAATTTCCCACAGTGTTAACATTTTTGCCAAACTATAGTATAATAGTACAAGCAGGATATTGACACTGTTGCAATCTACTGATCTTATTCAGATTTCTCCAGTTTTATTTGTGTGTGTGTGTGTGTGTGTGTGTGTGTACATTTAGTTCTACACAATATTATCATGTGTGTAAGTTAATGTATCTACCACCATAGAAAAGATACTGAACAGGACAGTTTCATTACCACAAGGATCTCTTGTGTTGCCCTTTTATAATGACACCAGCTTCTTTCTCATCTCTAATCCCTTGCAACCACTTATCGGTTCTTTGTTTGTAAAATTCTGTCATTTCAGAAATGTTATATAATATAAATGGAATTATACAGTATGTGACCTTTTGGGATTGCTTTTTTCAGTCAGCTTAATCCTCTGGAGATCCCTTGTTTTCTTTTAAAACCATTTTAGTTACTCATATAATACATGAATAAATTCTTATGAAACATTAAAATAGTAAAAATAAGTTTAAATATTTCTTTAAAAACACTCTCAAGTCTAGGCTCCCCCTTGAGATAATTATTTATTTAGTCATTCTCTTATTGAGGTCATATATGTATATATATCCCTTCCCCCCAAAAAATTTCTGGTACTATAAAAAAGCTACAGTGGGCATCCTTGTACATGCCGCCTTGTTTTCATCTGCCAATTTTTCTCTGTGTTTGACACCTAAAAGTGGGATTGTTGGGTAATAGCAAATGTACCCAAGTTTAAGTAGATATAGCCAAATTTTCCTTTAAATTTGATGTACCCATTTATATGCCTACTAGTGGTACCCCAAAATGACTATTCCCTCAGATTATCCAATGTCTAATAGATTTAGAACTTCAATTTTTTTTTTTTGGACAATCTTATGAGTGAAGAATGTATCTCATTTTTGTTTTAATTTATATTTCCCTGGTTACCAATGAGGGTATCTTTTAAAAAACATTTATTGTAGTAATTTGCACTATTTTTAATTCCTGTTTTGTGGTGTTCTCTTCATGTTCTTGTTCCATTTTTATATTAGGTTAGTTTTGTTTTTCTTCTTGATTTAGAAGAGTGTTTAAAAACAATTTATTCTGGATATAATCCACTGTTTGTTGTTTACACACACAGTTGCATTCTATAGCTAATTTCTTAACATTGCATATGTTAACTGTTTGACATTTTAAATTTGATGTTCACTTTATCACCTTATCTCTTTTTGTGTCTTTTTAAGGAAGGTTTTCCTACCTCTCATTTATAAACCTTCTGTTTTCTCAAAGTTTTGTGTTTCATAAGCTTTGGGGTAGGTTTTCCCATATTCATGTTCTAGTTCAAGCCTACTCTGGTTAGGTTGGCTTCTTAGCTATGGTGTCTTCTTGATCTTTTCAGCTGAAGTATCTGTCTTGGTTTTGACCACCTCTAAGAGGTTACATATATTCATTGTCAAGATGAGCAAGTTACCTTATATTCCATGCCAGTCTCATTTCTGATTCACGTGGACAACTCTGCCTTCAGAAAAGCCTGGTAACATTGAAAGTACATACAATTCCAAATACAGAATTTTAAACATATAGGATATGTGAATAGTAAATTTTTGAGTAAGGTGAACTCCCAAACATCCATATAGATTTTAATTCCTCTCAAGACAGATCAACAAAGCCAAATATGATGATTCTACATATAGATGATATTGAGCTATCCCCTTAAAACCAACTTGCTATCTATTTTCTGTAGAAATGAAAGATTTCATGACTTTTACAGTAAATGTTACATAAAGAAAAATTTACCCCATGGTTCTTGGCCAAATATATGGGGTCAGATGGAAAATCTTTAGCAGATCCCCAGAGTTCAGTAGTATGAAAGTTTTAGTTTACTAATAAAAGTTTAAATTTATTTAAATTTTCAAATAGATTGTGTTATTTGAAGAGATAGGATAATGGCAAAAAGGAATATAATAACCTTGAGATTTTTAAATATTGGTTTTGGAAACACTTCACACTGAAATCATTCAATATAATAATTAGTTGATCCAGTTTTTCTTCCTAATGTATTTATTATTCTTTTTTAAATTTAATTTTATTTATTTTTTATACAGCAGGTCCTTATTAATTATCCATTTTATACATATTAGTGTATATATGTCAATCCCAGTCTCCCAATTCATCCCACCCCCACCCCCACCCCCCTACCACTTTCCCCCCTTGGTGTTTGTTCTCTACATCTGTGTCTCTATTTATGCCCTGCAAACCGGTTCATCTGTACCATTTTTCTAGGTTCCACATATATGCGTTAATGTACGATACTTGTTTTTCTCTTTCTGACTTACTTCACTTGTATGGCAGTCTCTAGATCCATCCACGTCTCTACAAATGACCCAATTTCATTCCTTTTTATGGCTGAGTAATATTCCATTGTATATATGTACCACATCTTCCTCATCTATTTGTCTGTCGATGGGCATTTAGGTCGCTTCCATGGCCAGACTATTGTAAACAGTGCTGCATTGAACATTGGGGTACATGTCTCTTTTTGAATTATGGTTTTCTCTGGGTATATGCCCAGTAGTGGGATTGCTGGGTCATATGGTAATTCTATTTTTAGTTTTTTAAGGAACCTCCATACTGTTCTCTATAGTGGCTGTATCAATTTACATTCCCACCAACAGTGCAAGAGGGTTCCCTTTTCTCCACACCCTCTCCAGCATTTGTTGTTTGGAGATTTTCTGATGCCCATTCTAACTGGTGTGAGGTGATAACTCACTGTAGTTTTGATTTGCATTTCTCTAATAATTAGTGATGTTGAGCAGCTTTTCATGTGCTTCTTGGCCATCTGTATGTCTTCTTTGGAAAAATGTCTATTTAGGTCTTCTGTCCATTCTTTGATTGGGTTGTTTGTTTTTTTAATGTTGAGCTGCATGAGCTGTTTATATATTTTGGAGATGAATCCTTTTTCCGTTGATTCGTTTGCAAATATTTTCTCCCATGGTGAGTGTTGTCTTTTCATCTTGTTTATGGTTTCCTTTGCTGTGCAAAAGCTTTTAAATTTCATTAGGTCCCGTTTGTTTATTTTTGTTTTTATTTCCATTACTCTAGGAGGTGGATCAGAAAAGATCTTGCTGTGATTTATGTCAAAGAGTGTTCTTCCTATGTTTTCCTCTAAGAGTTTTATAGCGCCCAGTCTTTAAGGAACAGGGGGGAGCAGCTGAGAAGAGTGAAACAAAGAAGAAAGGAATGACAAGCTAGGGGTGTGTTATTAAGCTGACTTTCACTGTGAGTATTTAGGGCTCCATTCTGCTAGAGAATCTGGAGGAGCCCTGTAGAACATACATCAGAATTATACATCTAAAGGATAAAAAAGGGGAGCATTTATCCCTTTTTTTTCCATCTCCCATTGCTCAAGAGTTGCTTGAGCAATGCAGGTGTTAATTCCTGCATTTCCAAGTTTAGTTGAATAGATGCCAACATGGGGTCACAGCAGAGAAGTTTGATTGCAGAAAGCAAGAGAACAGGCTGGCTTCATGTGTATTGATCTGTCAGTGTTCTGTGCAGCCACTGGGGCCAATATCTTGAAGGTCCTAATGCTTTGTTTAATGCTGTGCTCTCACTGTTTTGAAATTCATAATTACTTCTGAACAAGAGACCTCATGTTTTCATTTTCTACTGGGCTTTGCGGATTATCTAGCCAGTCTTGCTAGAGCACACAGTAGCCCTGAAGTGAGGGGCTGCAGGGTCATACCTGAAGGCAGCTGGCTGCCACAGCAAAAGTTGGAGTAAAAAAGTTAGCCAGGAGAATGTGAAGTGAGGCCTAAGAGGTATCCAATACATATTTTATGTAGTGTATCTATATCTAAGTGTCTGTGTTGCTACTCATGGTGTATTAAGCAGTGATGATCCAGCAAAGACTGCAGAGGGAAGTACAAAGCTTGTTCTTCCAAATCTATCCAGGGTATTAAGCTTGGGGCCTCTCTGCTTAGAGCAGTCCCTGAGGGCAACTCTGCAGGCTAGATTCAGTCCTGATGACCACAGTGTGCTCGTCATTCCAATTAAATACAAAAATGAGGTCACAAGGTTTTTGAATAAGCTGTCATTCCCCTGTACCTCCCAGTTTTGAGTTGCAGGGCTTATCTCAACATCTGCTTGAGAGAGTCCACCAATGTGGGGAAGCCTGTTCAGACTGGTAGGCTGGAAAGAACCCTTTTCTTTGCCTGTTTTCTCTCCTCCAATGTGGTGATTGCTGCTTCAACCCTGGGCTTTGAGGAAAGAAGGGAAGTGCATTAACAGGAAGTGATTTAAGCTGTTTCCCAGTAAATATGTCCTTCCTATAACATATTCCTCCTACCTCGTGCACATTATAAGGGACCTAAAGGAAAAGGTGAAAAGGGGTCTCTGTGTGGGCGTATAATCTGAAGGGCTCTGTCTTCTATCCTATAATATTTTTACTGGGCAAACAATTTTGTGAGCTTTTAAATATCCAGGAACTGGAAGTGTTTTGATTGGTTCTAAGGTAAAGTTTTAGTTTTTTAGAATCCATGGAAGAAAAGACTAGAAGGAACGAAGCAAAAGGAAAATATTTTCTTTTCTTTTTAAGTGAGAATTGCCCCACAAGTTAGAGATATGTCAAATATTATTT
This sequence comes from Phocoena phocoena, assembly GCF_963924675.1. NCBI lineage: Eukaryota > Metazoa > Chordata > Mammalia > Artiodactyla > Phocoenidae > Phocoena > Phocoena phocoena. The sequence continues at coordinate 59,847,254 of NC_089230.1, read as the reverse complement.
CTGTTTTATGGTCAGGAAAACTAATGTAATGCAGAGAGGGATACTAACTTCTTCTGTTAGAACCATCTAGCAAGCTAAATATGAGCATGAACCCTGCTTGGTATTTTGCTCAATGAGTTGGCAATATTATTTTTAGAATCTCAATTTATACTGGAAATCTAGAGACAGTCATTATCACTTCCTTTTCTCCTCCATTTTTTTAAAGTGTGCAGTTATGAAGAAATGGGAATGACAAATGATAATTGTTTAGGCCTAAAGAACAATGGATACCAAAAATTTCTTTTTCAGTCAAAAGAGTGAAACATTTGGTCAGATTATGGAAATAGTTGTCATTGAAATGTTTGTTTTGTAAATGTCTCTAGTTGTTTACATGTATTCAGGTTAAAAGTAAATCACTGTGAAGAGAAAGGTCAAAGGGTTTAATAAGATTTTTTTCATGTTAATAGGTACAAACCATGTGTTTAGATACATACAGAGGGTGCAAATACAAATGTTTTTATGTGTGCAGACATAAAAATAAAAATTGGAATGATTCAAGTATATGGATATGAGAGGTTATTATTTTTTTGTTTTTGTTGTTTCTTCTCCAAAGAGGCTACACTCAGCTGAACACTGGATTTTTCTTTGTGTCACCACTGTAAATTAACTTATTGTGATGATTTCCAAGAAAACTGATGACAAATTATTTTTGAAAAATGTGGATACATTCATCATCATCAGCTGTGATCAGCTGCAGTGAAGATGTCCTTTGAAAATGAAGTGTTCTAAATTAAGATGCTTAAAAAGTACAAATAACAAAACCCAAGTGAGCAAAACACCCAGCCTTTCAAAGTTGGTATGTGAATGTGTCCATTTTTAATGAGGAAAATGAGGTCAGCATCAGTTGGGGACTTTCAGAAGAACACAGTGTACTGTACCAATTAGTGACTTTTCAGGAGGCCACAGTGACACAGTTCTTCATCCTGCTGCCAGGTGGCGCTGTGCGGCAGTAGGTGCAGTAGGTGCAAGGCATGTAAACGTTTGCTCCTGACCTATTTAATTGTGCTGCTGACCCTGGTAACTGATTCTATTAGAAGTGTGAAAATAAACTTATTTTACAAATGTCTAAATTATCTCTATATAACTATCCTTAAACAAGTCTTATTCTTCACCTTTGGTGAGAAGCTTCTGTGCTTAGAGAATGCATCTTAAGACTGGATAAAAGTCTCATGGTTTCCAGAATGCACTAACCTCTTTCATTATAACTGGTGCCTCATGCTTTGAATATAAATAAAGCAGTATTAAAAATAAAACTCGGGCTTCCCTGGTGGCGCAGTGGTTGAGAGTCCGCCTGCCGATGCAGGGGACGAGGGTTCGTGCCACGGCCCGGGGAAGTTCCCACATGCCGTGGAGCGGCTGGGCCCGTGAGCCATGGCCGCTGGGCTTGCGCGTCCGGAGCCTGTGCTCTGCGGCGGGAGGGGCCACAGCGATGAGAGGCCCGCGTACCGCAAATAAATAAATAAATAAATAAAAAGTAAAACTCTTTTGTTGCCAGTAGAGTGCTTTTTACTTTGGAATAGTCAGAATAGAAGGAATTTGAAGGTGATGAATAGAGGAAGTATCATAGCATTAGTTTAACATATGGTAAGCACATACTTAAAATCATTTTTTGAAAAGAAGAACTTCCTATAGCACTTTTTTTTTTTTCTTTAGAGTGAGTATACTTTTTGCCCATTTCCCCCCCTCAAGGACAATTATCATCATTCTTAAAATGGTCAAATTTCTGGTTACTTTTTTTTTTAATTTTGAGTTTTTTATTTTTTTTCACTTTCAGCATGATGTAATTTGGTGCTTTTTTCTTTGTTATTATAATGACCTGACTTCAAAATCACTCTTAGATTAATTTTCAGACAGGAAGTCTCCAAAACTAGTGCAGGTGGCATACATCAGGTCCAAAATCATTTTAAATGTTGGACTTTTACAATTGCGAATTTAAATCTCCAAATTGTGTAAATGTATAAGGTAAATGTGTTCTTCAAATATGAAACACCTATCAGAAATATGAGTCAGTGTTAGTGTTTAGATTTTTCAAGAGATAGCATCTAAAAGATGTGATCATTTTGCAATCTCTGGATAAAGGACAGTTTTTTTGGTTGTCAGCCTGTTCGTCTCTTCATGTTGGGCATCTAGGTACTACAGAGATTAACAAAACAGTTTAATTTTTGGATGTATCTTGATTGTACTGATATTTATGGAGCTCTATAGTTTATGAAGGAAATTCCAAAGGGGGGCATATTTAGTGGTGATTATTAAATTTTCCATATAAAACTTATTATGACAGTATAAAGAAATTAGAGTAGTGTAAATCCCAAATTGTGAATTAGTTTTGTAGTGTTTGCAAAGGGAAATGTTTTTGTTGAATGTTAATTGATAGGATCGTATTTCTTAGGGTAGTTCTTACTGAAAATTCACACTATACCAGCAGTAAAATCAAATAGAGGTTGGACAAGAGCCGTGGCTTCAAGGAGATTTTAGTTCAGTGAATGACAGAAAATTCTAATTCAAGAGGAATGCACAGAAATAAAGGATGCTTATTGCAGTTATTGAAAACAGTATAAATATATTAGAATAGAAGAGGAGTTCAATAAAGTACTGATAAATCCCTATGATATACCAGTTAAAATATATGTTTTCAAGAATATATAATGTTATGGACATATGTTCACCATTTATAATTGGGAATAAGTGTAGAATATAGCCTAATTTTATATGAAATAATTGTAAAATATGTATTTAAAATATTTTAAGGAATTTCTACCAAATATTAAAAACAATGATTTCTGGATAGTGGGATTATGAATAATTTTTTTTCTCTTTCTGTACTCTGAAAAGTTTCTTCAATACTTGTATTATTTTTATAATATGAAAAAATGCATTTTACTTTAAAACAGAAACTTACATAAAGATCATATAATAGTATTAATTTATGTTAAAAAGTATTTACATAAACACTTTATTATCAGTATATTTTACGAAACGAATGAAAAATCAGGTTCTTTCCAATATTACTGATTATTATCTCCCCATTGCTCCCAAACCCGGGGCTAAATTTTTCATGGTGAAATATCTAACTCATTCTATTTCTTTTTCTTTTTAATTAATTAATTAATTTTTGGCTACATTGGGTCTTCGTTGTGGTGCGCGGGCTTCTCATTGCGGTGGCTTCTCTTGTTGTGGAGCATAGGCTCTAGGCACACGGGCTTCAGTAGTTGTGGTACGTGGGCTCAGTAGTTGTGGCTTGTGGGCTTTAGAGCGCAGGCTTAGTAGTTGTGGCGCATGGGCTTAGTTGCTCCACAGCATGTGGGATCTTCCTGGACCAGGGCTGGAACCCATGTCCCCCACGTTGGCAGGCGGGTTCTTAACCACTGCGCCACCAGGGAAGCCCTAACTCATTCTATTTTCTATAATCAGACTTTAAAAAAACTCTTTAGTTGTAATAAACTTGATTGTTTTGAAAAATAAATACCTTGTACCTAGTCTTAGATGAAAGCTTAATTTTGTCTTCATCATAAGCACTGCTTTATAATATATAGGTGAAGAAGAGAAGATAGGCATGAATAAATGTGGCTAAAGAAATCCCATTACACAGTGGCTTCTAGGCTTGGTTTTGTGACTGATTGATGTCATTTACTGAGTGCTTATTGTGTGTCAGGCATTGTGATAATAGCATTTTAAATACTTTATCTTGATTCATATAAAACACTCATGTGCTCAGTATTATTATTTCCATTTTACAGACAAGTAACTGAGGCTCAGAAAGCTAATGGTTTATCCAAAGTCACACAACTAGTTAACTGCAAAGGTGGATCTGAAATTATCTCTTTTAAATTTAAAATCTATTCTCTCCTGTCTAAATGTAAATCAATTCGTTATTTGACCATACAGACAAATTACTTTCTGGGATTCAGTTATTTTCTCATCTTTAAATTGCAGGACTTCTGCAAGATTGGAGGGGGCTCAAAGTTTTCCTGATAAAGAGCTACTTTTAATATTTCCAAAATCTTATTTTGTATTTGGGACCAAACAAGAAAGGGTCCAAGATGCTTAGGGTGGAAACAGCTTGGAAATTGAAGAGATGTGCCTTGTAAATTGCTGGTAGATGGGAATTGACTGTGTCTGGGACTTCTCGGTTCTCCAAGGGACTATATAACAATAATAGTTTGTGATTCTAAATGTAAATTTTTCTGGCCAAATTATATGCTAATTAGCCTTATAATTAAAAGATATGTGTAAGGTCAGTTTTTTAAAAAAATATTTATTTATTTATTTATTTATTTATTTATGGCTCCCTTGGGTCTTTGTTGCTGTGTGAGGGCTTTCTCTAGTTGCCGTGAGCGGGGGCTACTCTTCGTTGTGGTGCGCAGGCTTCTCATTGTGGTGGCTTCTCTTGTTGCGGAGCATGGGCTCTGGGCACACGGGCTTCAGTAGTTGTGGCACGTGGGCTCAGTATTTGTGGCTCGCGGGCTCTAGAGCGCAGGCTCAGTAGTTGTGGCTCGCGGGCTTAGGTACTCCGCGGCATGTGGGATCTTCCCGGACCAGGGCTCGAACGGTGTCCCCTGCCAGGCAGATTCTTAACTACTGTGCCACCAGGGAAGCCCCTGTAAGGTCAGTTTTAAAGGAAGTCTATAAATAGGATATAACAGTAGTGTGAAAGATTTTGTTGCAGCTGGGTAAGGGCAGAATGGCTTATTTGTTACAAAAAGACCAATAACAATTAAAGGAAACAGTTGTCAGGTTAGAAAACAATTCATCGCAGTGAAATAAAGAAATGCAATGAAAGGAGAAATAGTAGAATCTCATGATGGGAGCATGGACTTTTTATTTGAAAATATTTTGCTGAGAGCACTCTGTTACCAGATACGGATGAAATGAGTGACCTCACGGGGCTTTTCTAATTTCTGTGATTCCATAACAGAGCCCTCTGAAGGCACCTTGCTTATGACACTTCTGGATTTACATTTTACCACATAATGAACTGCTGAATGATTTTGGTTGGAACAGTTTCCCTGTTATTGCACGAGTCATCTCATTATTGAATGGAACAACCCCTGTGTGCTCCACAAAGCTCAAAACTGGAACTTGGCTGTAATGATTTTCTAAGTTCATTCCATAATCAGTGGTGCTTCATATTCATATCCATAAATATGAAAGTTCTTGGTGATTCCACATGTGACCAATATTATATGCCATTGAAATTATGCAATTTATTTTTGTAATATACAAAAAATGACAAGAATGATATAGAAACCATAGAGTGCAGATTTCCTTTTTATTAGTACTTTCCCTCCCCCCACCTCAATCTCAATACAGCACCCAGTTTAGGACAAAGACAAAACGAAAGTGTATCTTGAATATGCATCACAGGTTCCAAAAATGAAAAGAAATTGGATTTGGATAGCACTTACTCAATAGACAGATATGATACATGGTAAGAAGGTGCACTGTCTGCCCTGTGATAGATTAAACTACTTTGTAGGAAAATTACTGTGAGCCAGTCACCACCACCACCGTGGCTAAATCTTTAATAAAATTCTCTTCCATATTCAGGAGTGAGGTATAAAGTACACAATAAGCAGAGTGAAGTAGAGTGCCATTTATCAAACAGCGTCCAGGTCTGTAATCTTCTGTTTTATCCTTTCTTTGTACTTTATTTGTCTTTATTGTTGCAAGGAAGGATATTTACCCAGAGCAGTGGGAATGAAGCCCTGATAAACTTCCTCTTTTCCCTCTTTCCCTCTCTCTTATTCCTTCTTGTCAGTCTTGTCAGTATAATTTGTTTGTTTCCTTCTTGGTGGTCTTTTGCTTGTTTGGCATTCTTTTCTCTCTTCCCTTTTTCTGCCCTTCTCTGCAGTGTGCATTCAGGCTATGGGAAAGGACACCAAAACTACAGAGAAATACAATGGGAATGCTAACAGCTACCATGAAGGACCGTCCAGGATGTATTCGGTAATGACTTTGAATGACTTTTGGCAAGATACCAGTCTTAGAATGTTGTAGCCTGCCCCTGGGTGGCAGTGCACAGCCAGTCCTGATGCCAGCAAAAGAATTTTCAGAGTAAAGATTTTATATGTGTGTGTTTATGTATGATATATATAGGATATATGTGTTCATGTGTGTGTATGTACACATGATATTTATGTGTATGATTTATGTGTGTATGATATATGTGTGTATATACTAAATAGGCATATGTGTCTACATGTGATGTGTATATATGTGTATATGTATGTATATGATATATATGTGTGTGTATATGTATGTACATTAGTGTATATATATATATGCTACATGTTTATCCATCTTCCCTCAAAGTAACAAATTTAAAAGTGACTTTCTCTTTGAAAGACACAAACTCTCAATCTAATTTATCCCATGTTTCTTAGGTACAGTAATGATAATATTGCTAAAAATAACTTGTGTCTTTTAAAAAATCTTATGCTAATATGGTTCTGGGTATCCTAACCATGTGATGATATCTGAATTGTCTTTAAAATCATGCAGCTGTGAGTACAGATGCAGTGGAAGAGTTCAAAGGATAGTGTGAGTGTGGTTGGAGGTGCTTTGTGGCCCTTAGTCTGCACAATGCTAGTCTATGTGGTAGTCTTGGGGGTAAATTATTTTTAGTACTATTATAACCTTTTTTATTGTTTGAATAGCAGTTTTATGACAAAACATTTATATTCAGACTGCCTTTGTTCTTGACTGAAAGAAAGCAATCATGGAGAGTGATAAGGCAACAATGGTAATGATAACTGCATTTATAAAGACGTACAGAATTTAAATCAGTGTGCTAAAATAGACTGACAGTACTTCTCTGCCTGAACCTGGAGCAGAGATGGGCATGGCAGAGATGTCTTTGCTATTTAGGGGCAGATGACTGTGTGTGTGTGTGTGTGTGTGTGTGTGTGTGTTCCTTTGTCATTGTTTCTTCCTTTTAGTTAAATGTACTTGGTAAATAGATATAGGGGTAGCAATAGCAAACACAGAAATAGTCTATGTTCAGATTGACTATTATAATTTTGTCAGAGCATGATACAATGCAACTGCACTTCTGAATAAACTATTCAAGTATTAGTTCTTAGAAAAATTGTGATTATTTGCTTCTATCTAACATTCGTCTATTTCTCTGTCTCATGAGAATCTGCCTCTCATGAAATATTGATAATTCACTCTGCGAAAGAGAGGAGTATGGGGAGGGACCCCATATCTCAAAACAAAATTCAGCAGCAAGAGGTCATTCTGTCTACTCGATACCAATGTTTCCCATACGTGTTTACAGTTTCTTCAATTTTCCTTGTTCCTAATGTTCCAACCATAAGCAAAAGCTAAGCTTCTTCTGGTCCAGTTACATTCCTTTGTTTTTTATTTTTAAATATTTTGTAGCATTAAAATAATGGATGTAACAATAAAAAGGGTTGACGTGCAATTGCCTTGTGCTGTACATAAAACTAAAACTATACAATGTGGGATAGAAATAGTATCTTCTCTTCACAGGGTATCCCTAAGGTCTCTTAAAATCAGCCGTACATTGCCGAAGTCTATTATTTTGTCTTCCTTTGCCCCTTCTCTTCTTCAGCAAAGTTAATAACTTCTACATGAAAGGAAAAATCAATTTATTTATGTCCCACCTTGATTCAGAAAGAAATTAACGTGGCTTACAAAGATACATAACATAAATTTAAAACTAAGTGAGGGAAATGAAGCCAAGGAAAAACCAGAGAAGGGAAGGACAGTACATAGAGTATAACTGTGGCACTGAATGCACACTGTGAAGCCCTATGAACTGGCTAGATGTGGGCCGCACATTTAGTCCTCAGCTTTCTAACAACCAACATAAAGATGGAAACAATTAATTCCAAGATGCCCAGAGCCAGAATCAAGAGAATAAACTGAGTCTTTAGGAGATTATTCCAGTTGCATAGTGTACCTGCAACTATTCCAGGTACCCAGGCTCGAGGGGAGTTTATCTCCTGGATCTTCACAGACAGAACATTGTATAATTCAGGGAAATATGTCCCTTAACCATAGCCTATGGTCAACACACACATTAGTGTGATGAAAACTAGTTATATGCTGTGTAGCATTTTGGTAAAGCAAGTCAGTGGAAGCAATTCCAAGGTTGTTTGTTCATTCAGTAGTCATCCTGTGTGTCATTTGGCATGTAGCAAATGGAAAATGGTTGTGAGCAAGACATATATCCCTTGTCCTCATCAAACTTAGAATCTTTCCCTGACAATTGTCACTGAAAAATTAGTTATATATGTGTGATGAGAAGCCCTGCATGTGGTCAGTAGAAGGTTCAGGTTATGTCTGGTGGTCTAACCTAATCCAGGGATAGATTGTTACAAAGACTAAAGAAATACTGGGACTCCAAAAAATTTGGGCAGCTCTGTAAAAATGACATTTCTATGAATCCAGCTTTTAATTTGTGACAAGTAGTTGTGGGTTCAAGATTGTACTTCCTGATAAGAGTCTGAAAAGTGCTTTTATTCTGTGTTGCCAGTTTAGAGCAAAGCCATGTCTCAGGGATCGTTTGACCTCTGACTAGAAAGACAGTACAAATTGAATTTCATATTTAGCCATATTCTATTTGCTCATAAGGAGGAAAAGAGAAAGAAATGTTTATATATGCATTTTGGCTGCTTAATTCTTCCATTTTAAGTCCCTTTTCTTTTGCAATATGCGTAGCATTTTCTCCAAGCTTTATTTTTTGAGTATGACTCACCTGCTAACCTGTGTCTTTAGAATTTTTAAACACAGTTTCTATCAACAGTCACTTTTAACAGCATGTTTCATAAAATAAACTGCTTAGAAGGCATAGCTATATACTAGGAAAATGCATGCATCTATTTCGAAAATAGCATTTTATGACATAGAGGACATAGTTTATTTTTTCATTAATAATATAATTGGACTGTAAATGCTCCTGTTGTGTTCTGTTTAGCTTGTTATTAATAGTATTCAGCATAGTTTCAATTTGAAACTGGGAGATACAACATTTCAGGCAATCTATCTTTTCGATTCTGTGTGTCTCTAAGAATGGCCTTGTTTTTCCAGATCCATAACTAGTTCCCTTCAGATGATTTGTTTGTTCCCCTTTTGGAACTGTTTGTGAAAACAGTGGGGAGGGAGGAGAAAGATGTCTAGTAAAAGGATTATGAATCCAAATTGTTATAAAATGATGGGGCGGGGGGAAACCTAGCAGATTCTGGCTTCTTGGTAAGATAGAAAGAATGTCTAGACATTGGTAACCATTTTTGGATAGTCAGGTACACAACTTATCAGGAAGACAATCGTCATTTAGCATGAGTCCCTTTACCAGCATGGAAGGGATCTGGCAACTTCACCCAGAAAAGCAGCCCCCAAGTCTATTTTGATTAGCAGCCTTCCTTTCCTACCTTACCTAAACACACAGGCCCTGCAGCCACATTAAGCGTCCCCCTTCTTTTTGCTATTTTCTCCTATCTTCTTCGCTCTAAAGTAATGGAATAAAGAAGTTATGTATTATATATGTGTATATAATATATATTGATTTGAGTTTAGAGAGGTTTAGAGGAGTGATGTGTGGGATAACAGCACTTATCTCCTACACACTGCCATATTAGAGGAACCAGGATTTTCTTCTTTAAAGTGGATATGTCTATAAGGAATGGGGATAGGAGATAGGAAACGGTTCCATATCTTTTCTGGATAATCCAGAAATCTCATGACCTTTAGAATATTCCTAGAAAAAATTCTTCATGCTGCTCTCCATCTCCACCTCACCAAGTCCAACCAACCACAGCTTAAACTGTATGAGAAACACAGGGAATATGTCTGTCTTTCCTCCCTCTCAAAGAAATATAAGCCACAGAAATATTAACATTCTTTTTTCCACCTTACAGACTGATTCTGGGAGAGCCAACTAATTTGGCTCTGCTTGCCCCTTGAAAAAAAAAGATACTTTTGCCTTGGGCCATTCTAGTTAATGTTTATTGTTAAATTTATGTCTTTCTTGGGGCTTAAAAACAGTGGAATAAAAGTGCATCCAAGTTTTTTTGAAAGGCATTTAGACTAGAGATGGGCATGAAGAATATTAAGCAAAAATATAAAGCTCACACTGTTGTTTTTCAACATCTATTGGATGTAGCTGCTATCAATTTTCCATGGTCCTTTGGTTTCTTAGCTTTCATAAAACTATTGTGTACAATGGGCAAATGGACTCCACAGCTACCTGAAGCTTATATCAACTCTTAAAAATGAAAAATGGCTCTACTCTATGGCATAATGTAGTTTCTTTGAACATTAGGGATTCTTGTCTAAACATGTACAATTAGTTATACTGCAGAACTAAATAGATTTTCTTCTAGTGGCAGGTTCCTTTCAGGTACATAATGACAGAAAAATAGATTTGTTCCTTCAGATCCTTTTGTTTCCTCTATAGCTCTCTTGGCAAAAGCTCTTTTGCGCAATGGAATGCGTTCCTACTAGACTCCATTGAGGAAGACTTAAGTGTTAACCATATTAGGACACTGAGAAATGATAAACTTAAGTTAGGCATAAAAAAAGAAAAATCAAATGAGAAATAAAAAGAAAGGAAAAGGAACAAAGAAAGTAGTAAGGAGAGAAGGAAGAAAAAGGAAAAATTGCTCCCAATCTATTGTATGTCCAAAAAGATAAATTTCTCCAAGGACATAACATTTCAGTTTTTGAAAAGGGAGATGATCTTAGAAATACTGAAAGATTTGTCTTTCAGGTAAGAAATTCTGCCTTACCATGTGGGATTTAGTAATTTTTTATTCAAAATAAGACGTTCACAGAATAAGAAATGATTATGAACAACGTTGCTCTAAGGAAGAAAAGCTGTCTATTTTTTTGAGAAGTAGCAGTAGTTGTTACTTTTTAGACATCCTTTTCTGCCTTAAAGAATATAGTTGTGAAGATGTAGTGGATAAGTTGCACGGATAAGTGTTGAGTGCAAGAATTTCTTCTTACTGCTTTTTTTTTTTTTAAAAAAAGATGATAGAAGTTTCATTTGGTGGCCAGAAAATGCTACATTGAAAAGTTTAATCCCAATAGTTTTGCAAGATTAATTGTCCACTGCCTGTAATTCACTGGCAACGCCAATTCTGGGTTGCTGTGTGGTAGGGATTGATAATGACAGTACTCTGCTGTGGCTCTCAAAAAAGTCACACTACTCAGCAAAGATTTTACACAGTAAGCTGTTCACCTTTTTCCTAAGTAAGATGTTTAGGGAGAGGTACTAATGGTTATGAGATGATAGGTAAAATTTTGGTAATATACACTCACTGATATTTAACTCAAACAGAATTCTAATCATAGAATCTTAGAATTGGCAATATTCTTAAAGGTCATTGACTCTCACCCCTATATTGTAGGGATGAGCAAATGAGGCTTAAAGTGGAATTTCCAAGACTCCAAGTTATTGGAAGACTAAATAGTAGAAATCATGTCTTAAATATTAAACTTTGCTCCCTTTTCTTTCTGGGTTTTGGGCTCTTTAGTGATATGTTCCCCTCTCGCCCCACTTATATATTACTTTATTGGGTTTAGGTTGAGTAAATACATAAAGGTCATAATTCCCTTATACACGAAATTATTCTCTGACCACTTCTATAACTAACCTTTTGAGTATTTGTCTAATGTATAATGTTTTCTCAGGAGGCAATTCCTAAAAATGAACTTTTGTTTATTTTTGCATATTTAATGTTACAGAATTGTAGAAATGAAAATGAATCTCTAATATATCACTCAGTTCAACTCTCTTATTTTATAAATGAGGAATCTGAGGCCCAGAGAGATTTCATCTCTTGAGCCCGGTTCACAGCCAGCTAATGACCGAGTGAAGACTAAAATGCCAGGTCTCAGAACTCAGTCCATTGCCCCTTCTGCATTACATTCATTCCACTACTTATATTTTATATAAAAAAATTATGAAATATTTCAAACAGGAAGAAAGATATGAAGAAGAGAGAAAAGAGAATAATATAACTAATATCCATTAATCCTGCATTATGGGTCTTTAAAATCATAATGTTTTGCTTTATTTGCTTCAGACTATTTTGTCTCTTCACTTTAAAGAGTAAAGCAGATACGATTTAGCCCTCTGTATATCCCTCCCCCTCTCTGCTCCTTCTAGTTTTCTTTTTACCTGCAATTTTACAACTTTTGTTCAGAAAAATTTCAAACATGGAAAAGTTGAAAGAATCTTATGGTGATCACCATATAACTGCCATCTAGATGCGACTATTGACATTTTACTATTGCTTTATCTGACATATATCCATCTAGCTATTCCTACATTCTTCATTTTTTTTGATCCTTTCAAATGAAGGTACAGACATCAGTGCATTTTCCCCAAACACCTACCATGCATATCATTAACTAGTGTACAATACTTGTTTACATTTTTTCTTTTGGTGTAAAATTTACATAGAATGAAAGGCGCAATTCTTAAGTGTACTTTCATTGAGTTTTGACAATTGCATCTATCTGTGTAACCAACCATCCCCATGGTTATGCTTTAGAACACTATCATCACCCTGGAAAATTCCCTCATGTCCTTTCTCAGTCAGTCTCTGCCCCAAGCAACTTTGAAAAAGATACCATTCTGATATTTTCCACCATAGATTAGTTTTACCTGTTCTAGAATGGAATATAAATAGAGTCACACAGTATGTCCTGTTTTGTGTAAAACTTTTTTACTCAGCATAATGTTTTTGGGATGTATCCATACTGTTGGGTATATCAATAGTAGTCCCTGTTTATTGCCAAGTAGTATTCCATTGTATGGATGAATCTTGGTTTGTTTATACACTCCCCTTTTTACAGAATATAGGCTTTCTATTTTGTGTCTATTATAAATAAAGCTGCTATGGTGGCCACTCCAGCCTTGTTGTACTTACTGTTTCAATGATATATCTTTTGTTATCCATTTAATTTTAAGCTATCTGTGTCTTAATATCTAAAATACATCTCATATAGAAAGCATAGACTTGTGTCTTGCTTTTAAACAAATCCATCCTGACAATCTCTGCTGTCTAATTGGAATTATTAATCTGCTTACCTTTAATATAATTCATCATGTCTTTGGATTTAGGTTGTTAAAAAATTTGTTTTCTGTTTCTCCTCTCCTCTGATTTTCATTCCTCTGTTCCTCTCTTGCTGTCTTATTTTGGACTCTAGAAATGTTTTTAGAATTCCATTTATATATGTGTGTATACACACACACATATATTTTTTTTTATGGTACTATAGGGATTACAATATACATCATTAATTTTTCACAGTTTAATTAGGGTTAATACTGTATTACTTTAAGTAAAATGTAGAAATTTTGCAACTGTGTAAACTCATTTACTACTTTCCATTTTATATGTATACGTAAAATGTGTGTAATTGTTTTGCCTTATAATATTCAATTTCTAAAGCAGGAAAAATTTCAAATCATTTTTGAAAATTTTGTTTAAAGAAAGTGGAGACTAAGACATGGGCGAAATGATATAAATAAAATAAAAATTAAAACTATGAAGTAGCATAAAATTTTTAAACCTATAATAATAAAAAGATAAGAAAATATTTAGTCAAAAATTGTGGAAAAATTATGAATGAAATCAGAGACAAAAACATTTTTAAGTTTATAATCTTAATTCTAATATGTTTTAAAGATGCAAAAGATACATGACAGAATCTTCTTTGACTAACTGATTTGTTGAAAAGATAATCAGATATCAAAAGAATGTTTTCAGAATCTGCATCAAGCTTCTTGTTTTCTAGCAAGGACTGAAACCAGGAGGAAAATCAAGCTAGCTATGCAGTTATTTGGCCAATGGTTTTGTAGCTTTGTAGTCAGACAGGAGCACAGAAAGGTCTTTGTCCTTTGGGAACTCTGAGACTGATGATGGCTATTCTATGACCAGCTCAGTTAGTAAAACTAAAATTAACTGGGCAGTAGTACTTTAGTTATGTTGGTAGGGAAACAGCAGTGGGTTCAGCCACTTTATTCAACTCTTCTTGTGAAGTCAGAAGTTGACTGGCCTTGTGTGGAAAAATCAATAAGGCATTTATAAACCTTTATGAAAGAAAAGATTTTTGAAAGGGGAATATGTTGGTTACATGGAGAGATGACCCTGTGTGAAGGTGGGAAGGGTTGGAGTAAGCGGATTAAGCAGCAGTGACTACAGGGAACACACGCCAGTATTTTTGATTTATGTTAGCGTTCATGTAGTGAGCACTATCTTGAGAATAGCAGTGCTTTAAAAACCCTATTGATGAAGCCCTGCACACACATGGTGGTGTCGGGAAGTTGCTGGATTTTACTGTGCTGAAGGATTCTGTTTGGGGGTAGCTGGTGATCCTTTTTTCTTAAGGGATGCCTGGTCTAGTCTTCATAGTTTGGGTGGATTGTATTTTGGTTCAAACTTTCTGCTCACACATAAGGTGATCAGTGACCTTTTCTGTTTAAAATTACTGCTCAGCCAAATTCATTGATGTCTAAGTTCTAGATTTTGAGTGTTTAGCCGTCTTCCTCTCTCCTTCCTCACTGCTCTCACTTCCACATGATTATTTAGGGTGAGTATATTTGTCATGGACATATTAGGTTATCAAAAATATGACAAGACTCATTTTAACTTTGGTTAAAATTTGGTTAATATTTTAACTAATCTGCATTTGTACAACACTTTTATACCCTGAAAATTTGATTTTCTTAATCCCAATGAAATAAATTATTATTGGCTTCAGAAATATGATACAGTATAAAGGAATATAGGTGTACAGCTGTTTCATGAACGCATGCTGCTCTACTGAAGAATGTTTAGAATTATAGGAATTGAGTATATTTTCTCAAAGTACAAACATGTTGGTATGAGACACTGTGCAAGTGGATGGGCCTTTAGGCTAAATCTGCCCCTCAAAGCTTTCTTGTTGTATCTTAAATGATTTTCACTGCCAAAGCTGCTTTTTAATTTGTAAATGTGAAATGGGCTGGATCAAAGTCTTAGAAGATTCAAGGAATCTAATCCAATTTGATGTAGAACAAAACACAATTTAAAATCTAAATAATTCCCAAACTTAAGAAGCTGCTTTCTGATGTACTTTCTTTTCTAATCATCACAAAATGAGACTCCTGCTGTAATTCTCTGTTCCCAAGATAGGCATCTCTTCTATGCATCTCTTTGGCAACCTTAAAAAAATTACCCTTACACTGGTTCATTTGATTTAGTGGTCTGGAAATTTGAAAATGAGGTTGTCTGTTAAAAGTGATCCCATGCAGTGTCTTTGGCAGCATGGGGTGTTCTGGAGCAGGGAGCAACAATGGCAGGAAGCCCCCTCAAAGAGCAGTGGTGCTGACATGATTGGGCAGAGCAGCAAAGGCTGATTTCCTTTCACTGAAGCTCTCCTGCCCCAGGCGTCTCCCTCTGACTGTCACCCCATTAATGCACAGCAATTGCTAGGCAGTCTTCAAGTCATCACCTTCTGAAAAACAACAGATGGGTTAACTGGATTGAGGTCACTCAGTGAGTCAGGAGCAGAGCTGGGGTTAAGTCCTCAGTCTCTTCATACCCAACCTGGTACACTACCAAATATATAGGCTGTGGCTCCATCAGCATTTCTAATGTTTGGGGAACAAGCTCATTAAAACAGTTCTAAACTGATTAAATAAGGTTTATAACCTGTTTCTTTCCCTTTCCTCCTTCCTTTCCTTCTTTCCTCCCTCCTTCCCTTTCTCCTTTCCTCTCTCCCTTTTTAAATTTCTTTTTAAAAAGAGCCTGAATTTATCATGTACCACTTACTGTTCAAATGTGCAAGGATCCGCCTTAATTATACTGCATACCTCTCTGTGTAGCCTCCTTATTATGATAATCTTCCCACATCTCATCACATTTTATGTAAAATCTGAAATTAAAATGTTACAAGGTTTACCCTGAGTTTTAGGCAAGGAGAAAAAATTTCTTTTTCTTAAATGACTATTCTGATTCCATATGAGTTGCCACATATAAATAGCAGCTACTCGATTATTTGTGGGGGAGAAGGGAAATCACATTTAACTGATATTTGCACACAAACAAAGTTACCGTATGTGACAAGTTCAAGCTATAGAATTTACAACCAAGGTTTTACCCAAAGGCTCTTGAAAGATAGCAGAGTTAGCCACAGCGTTTAAATACCTCCTTCTGACCAATTGCCAAAATGAATCAAGGGCATGGGGGGGGGGGGGCAGGGGCAGAGAGAGAGAGAAAGAGAGAGTTAGCCACAGAGTTTAAATACCTCCTTCTGACCAATTGCCAAAATGAATCAAGGGCATGGGGGGGGGGGGCGGGGTGAGAGAGAGAAAGAGAAAGACATTAAAAAAATGGAATTAATTTTATAAACAATTTGGAAAGATGGATAATGGACTTGATTGTGAATGACAGCCTTTCAAAACAGCGGTTTTAGTCTTTTTTTAAAAAAATTGTTTGTTTCTGGATCTGGACTTGATAAAGTTTAGCAACGTTACAAGCGTTCTCCCCAGAAACATGCATATGTGCTCATTATATACAATTTTTAATACAATTTTAGGTAGTTCTTGAACTCCCTTAAAGCTCATTCAAAACCATAGGTTAAGAACTCTTATACTTAATAAGAACACTTAGAAAAAAATCTAGAATAAAAATTTAAAAATGAAATATTTTTAAATAATATTGAACTTAAACCAAGGATTTTTAGCTAGACCATACACCTCTGACTCACTTTCTCATATATCGCCTTACTAGTCATTAAAGCTACCAACTCTCACTTTTGAATCACCAATCCTCTTATG
Organism: Phocoena phocoena; assembly: GCF_963924675.1. NCBI lineage: Eukaryota > Metazoa > Chordata > Mammalia > Artiodactyla > Phocoenidae > Phocoena > Phocoena phocoena. Next base: position 59,830,414 of record NC_089230.1, on the reverse strand, counting down.
CTGTTGCTTTGTACAACAGTGCTCTTAATTAATTAGTATCATCATAGAATTAAGCAGTGAAAGGAATTGTGAGAAATCATTTTGAGTTTATAATGTAACCCTTGGCCGTTAGATTAGGACAGCCTAATGAAATTACTATTAAAAATTTCCAAAGAAAATTCTACACCTATACTCAATAATGTCAATAGTTGGGCTTCTCTGGTGGTGCAGTGGTTGAGAGTCCGCCTGCCGATGCAGGAGACACGGGTTCGTGCCCCGGTCCGGGAAGATCCCACATGCCGCGGAGCAGCTGGGCCCGTGAGCCATGGCCGCTGAGCCTGCGCGTCTGGAGCCTGTGCTCCGCAACGGGAGAGGCCGCAACAGTGAGAGGCGCACATACCGCAAAAAAAAAAAAATAATGTCAATACTTAATACTTTCCTGTAAGATAAAGAAATTTTTCTTTATATCTGACCTAAATTCTTCATACTTCAGATTAAATAGTTATTTTCTTATCATCACTGGGAATTGAACACAGGTGGTCAACAACTTCTGCGTAATACTGCTCAGAGAGACACCTTATTTTTTTAATCAGCTAAAATATGTAGATAATAGGTTGTTTTGATTGTATATTTAGTCTTGATCAACTCCTGAAAGATTTTGCTGTGATTTAAACTCTTTGAATTTCAGCTTATGAACCAGAGTTTCTTTGGAACAAGCAAAACATGTTAAAATAGCAATTACTCTCGTAATTGCAAATAGCTGAAAGCTCCTGGATTTTTGATGCTTTTATTCTAGGTTTGATTTTCAATGTTTTTGACTGCTTCCCTCAAATTTCTTTGCACTTTCTTGTAGTTTTGTTTTTTTAAACCATGTTGATAGTTTTAAGCTCATCAGGAAAAAAAATGGAAAAGTCAGTTGGCGGATGAAATAGGAAGGAAGCAAAAGAGATTTTCCAATCTCTTAAGATGCCGTATCCTTTTGAAAGAACTCCGTTCAGATAAGAGTATTTTCCTGATCACTTTATATTTATTTTCAATTAGTATGTTAATTAAACTTGCTTGTGGATTCTTCCAGACTCAACCTCAGTTATAGTTAAAGGAGCTGAGCTTTCACCAATGAAAGGAATCAGTTTGGTTTTTGCTCCCCACCCTACCTCTTTCCTCTCTAAAAATGGCTGAAAGAAGTTTTTCATATTTGATATTCTTGTTACTAAGCCACTGATCCTATCAAGTGTTCAAATACAAAATATTCTTCAGTGGAAACTGTGTTCTCAGTGTGTCCGAAGGTTATTCAGGGTGGCATATGCTCTGTTCAAAGGGTTTCTCTCCATCCTTTTCTGTTTCCTAATCATGACCTTATATATTTGAATTCATGTCCTTAAGTACAACTCCTTTTCCTTGAGACAGTGTGGTTGTTTTTTTTGTTTTGTTTTGTTTTTTTGCGTTACGCGGGCCTCTCACTGTTGTGGCCTCTCCCGTTGCGGAGCACAGGCTCCGGACGCGCAGGCTCAGCAGCCATGGCTCACGGGCCTAGCCGCTCTGCGGCATGTGGGATCTTCCCACACCGGGGCGCGAACCCGCGTCCCCTGCATCGGCAGGCGGACTCTCAACCACTGTGCCACCAGGGTAGCCCGACAGTGTGTTTTTAATTCAAGGAGATTTTAAAATTGCTTTAGCAAGATCTTAATTAAAAAGGGAATTCTCTAAATCATTTCTGTGCATTTCTATTCTCATAATTTATTTTAACATTTCTTTTTTGTTGTTTGTTTTTTTTATTTTAACACTTCATAGGCAGTGATGACACAAGACCACAGTCTCACAAACACACATGATACACATAATGCAACAGTATTAGAAATCAATAGTGTGTGTTTTATTGTGTACTCTACCTGAAATATACGATAGGGTGACTTACATAAATCATTTATTCCCAGTCATGATTGATGACCTCATAACTCACGAGTGACGGGGCAAAGCAGAGCCCCAAATGAGTTATGAAATGCCATCAATAACAAGTGGAAACAAATGATTTATCCAGTGTCACAGCCCATTGTATGTTCAGTTTATGCAACAGCAGTTAATGATAGAAACACCCAAAATGGGTGCATCTTGTATTTTATCTGTCATGTATGCATATACCCTTCCTATACTATTTTACACTAGGTTAGTGCTTATTGGCCATGAAGAAAATGATCAAGGTTGAAATTGGAATGTGGATTGATAGAGAAGATATGATATTTATATATATAAATCTTTTTGGAATCTCTTTCCTCTTGACTAGGTTTTTCCCCTTATTTTCTTTTTAAAAATATATATCCCTTTTCTAGCAAGGAAAACATTGAAAACAATCTGCAGCTATGAATTCAACTTATTTCTTTTTCAGTTGACATTCTCGGAGAGAAAAAAAGTTAGCATGAGTTTTAAAAGTTAAAGGATGTTATATGATTTTAACACTAATTTTTTCCCATGTGATTTTTTTCTGAGTATACAGTTTAGAAGTTTCATATTCCCATATTCAAATGTAGTAAGAATCTGTCTGTTAAACTATTTTTATTTTGTAAACTTATCCTACGCATCCTATGTATATTTGGAAATCCTGCATGTTTCATATAGAAATCTATTGCAACGTTAAACAGCATTTATATTTTCATTACAAATTTAGAGATTTGTTTCACTGAGGTTAGAGATATTAGTGGTTGCCAGAAGACTATATTTAAGGCTAATTTTATGAGGTTCCCATTCCAGACTCAAAAATGACATTAACTTTTAGGAAAAAGTGACATTTAAAGAGAGTGTTAGGTTTGTTCTTTTGAACTGAATTAAAAATCTGTGTCTTATGGCACTCTCCTTCAATATTTATTATTCTGATTCACTAAGAACTCCCAAATCTTGTTAGATAGAACATTATCAAGTGAATTGAATGAACCATAATATGGGTAGTGTGCTGTGCTGTTTACTGTGCAAAGTGAAGCAAATCTAGCTTCTACTTGAAATGAACAATTAGACAAAAGGTAAAGAGGCAATTAGGCATAAAGATATCTTCGTGGGTCTTAGCAGTTACAGAAAATGCATACAGTTTGAGGCCATTTTATGAAAGCAAATGTGTGTCAAACTCTATAACCCCCTTTTGATTCCTTTGGAATATATCTCTAAAATATAATATTACAAATCTGCCTACTTTTTCAAATTTCCACTGTCATCATTTAGTCTAAGCAAATATCTTTTCTCCCCTGAACCATCTACAATGGACACTTCCAAACTTGATTCTGCATTTCTTCTTGTCTCCTATCAACATATTTTGCATATATGTAGTAGCCCTGAGTGAGCTTCTGAAAAGTGAGCATTCCCTGCTATAGCTCTTCAGTGTCTATGAAATACATTTAGAATAAATCTAAAGCCCTCTATCTGGATTTCTAGCTAGTTCCTGTATAACCTGGTCCCTGTATAACTCTCCAGCCTCATCCTGATCCACTTTCCCTTTCACTTTAGTCACATATCCTTTTTTTCATTTCCACAAAGGGTCTGGCTGTGCTTCTGCTTTGGGGTCTTTTCCTGTTCTATTTCTTCTGATTGGAATTTGTCCCTCTGCCTAGCTATTGCCTGTTCATTATTCAGGTCTCTCCTAAAATGTCTTTCTCAGAGAAGTCTTCCCTGAATCTTCATCTAAATTAGGCCCCCATTATAGTCTTTCTGCTTTTCCTTCACAATGACTATCACAATTTTAATTATATATTTATCTCTGTGATGATTTGTTCAATACATGTCCCCCTATGTAGGCTTTCAGCTCTATAAAGGAGGGCATGTATGTCTTATTCATTGCTTCTTCACAGTGTCTAGCACAGTGCCTGGCACCTAATAAGCCCTTAATAAACATTTTTTAAAAGAAGTTAAGGTTGAAAATGACACAGTAGAAAAAGTTACTAACTTCTTTTGAGTAATTTCTCATTCATTGATCACCTACCACATGAAGTCTATAAAACCTAGTAGTGTAGAGATTTACTAAAGGATTTTTACCCTTGGAAAACGGATACTACATATGACCACCCAAAACCAGTTCAAGTATTTATTGAATATATGTGAGTAGAGGAGAGGCAGAGCTAATCCTGGAAGCTTACTTGATATTGGTGAGTTTGAGCCTTAATTTAAAAATGTGAGGAAAAGAGTAGTGAGAGGGAACAGAATGAACATTGTTATTTCCTGTGTTGGACCATGCATATAATTATGAAGGCACAAATTACGAGAAAGTTTATACTTTGCTATGGACTGAATTGTGTCTTTTTAAAATTCATATGTTGGAGTCTTAAGCCCCAATGTGGTGATATTTGGAGATGGGGGCCTTTGAGAGATGATTAGGTTTAGACGAAGTCATCGGAGTGGTGTCCTCATGATGGGATTGCTATTAAAAGAAGGGACTACAGAGAGCTTGCTCTCTCTCTCTCCACACTCATACATCGAGAAAGGGCTATGTGAACACACACCAAGAAAGTAGCTGTCTACAAGTCAGGAAGAGAACACTCATTAGAGCGCAACCATGCTGGCACCCTGATCTCACACTTCCAGCCTTTAGAACTGTGAGAAAATACATTTCTGTTGCTTAAGAAATACCCAGTCTAGGTATTTTGTTATGAGGCCAAACTGGCTAAGGCACATGTCTTACCTGAGGATCTGCTTTTCTGGAACATTTATTGAACTGAAAAATCTAAAACTAAAATGCAGCTGAGAGGCTATAAAAATGAGAGTGATTACTTATCAGCAGTGTACCTTAGTAGAACTCTTCAATGGCATGAGCATAAGACGATGGTATAGATACCTCCTAGAGATTTTATTTGCTATATACTGAAAGTGGTTGATACTAATAATTATGACGCAATCTTAGACTCTATCAATAGGAGCATACTACTTGAAATCAAGGAGATAAAATGTCTTTATTTGAGCCAGGTAGCCTTCAACTAAAGTTATGACTTTGTTCAGGGAAACATATTAATAATCCAGAGCATTGATTTGTATCAGAATTTATTGGGAGAAAATTATAATTGCCAACTCTACCCCAGAATTATTGTATCATGATATATGTGGGTGGGACCTAGAATTTGTGTCTAAGAAAACAAACTCTGAGACTTAGAGAAACATTGAACCATGGCGTATTCAAGAACACTTGGGATGGTAAGAAGGCATAAAATTCTATCTTAGCTGTAAGGTTTGAAGGTTTTGGAGATGTTTAGTCTGGAAAGGATAAAACATTATAGTTGTTCAATATTTGAAATCTCCAAGGATAGAAGAATAATATGACTTGATGTCTGTCATTCAGAGGGCAAAACTTGGATCAATGTGTAGAAAATTCAGGTAGTGTGATTTAGCCTCAACATGAAGCTTTAGTAATTTTTAGTGTTGTTCAAAGAATGAGTTACATTGGTAATTGCTGAGATCTCTCTTACTGGAGATATTTAAGTAAAAGCTGGGTGACCTCTAAGGGAAGGGCATGTGTAAAACTTCCCAATACATTCTTCCTTCCCAAAGGTAGAAGTAGTAGAGTAGATATCAGAGTTTGCAGTCATGTGAATGACAGAATATATTTTTAAAAAACATCTCCTCTGTATCTAGCATATATGACATAATTAAATACATGCATATTCTACCTCTCTTGGTCCTAAAAATTTCTACAATTTATTACTCCTTTGTTTCAAGGGTTTGAAGGTCTCTGATCAAATGAAGATGTCTTGTGGGAAGGTAACAGTGTAAGCGATTTTCATTTGCCATCTTCAGTGGAGGTTGCTGAGGGAATATTATACAGAAAAATTAATTTGTGAAGGTAGTGAATGGAAATGGATGAATAAAGAACATGAGCTCTGTCCAACCAGTGAAGGTCTGCAAAAATGGGGTTCCAACTTTCTAGAGGGTGGGGAGTTGGATTAGGGCACTGAACACCTCAGAGAAGTATCTTGTGGGAAAGGGATAAAAAAAACACTCAAAGCTAAATTCCTAGGCCTCATTATCTTGCTTAGAGCAATTTCTGATCCTTGCTTTATTCATACTCAGTTATTAGGGAACCCTTTTTCTTTTGCATGTCTCTTGCCCAAACCTCTGATTGGAATTTTTCTAATTCTGTTACATTTCACAATACAATCCTGTTGGTGATGGAATTAGGTGATTCCCTTTTAGATTAGATCGGGAATTACTGGTGTCCCCACCTGCAACAGGATGTTTGTGGAACAGCATCCAAATCTGGGTTTCCCAGGTACCACCCATTGAGCCTTTCATATATTATAGGAGTTTGAGATTGGGTAGCTGTCCCTGGGATGCAGCAATTTGTGGTAACTGTCTCTTTCTTGTGGTTGGGCAACTTTTCATGATGACAGCATGTCAGAGAAAAGTATTCTTTCTTTCCAGGTGCAGAGAGACACCTGAATCCCAAGCCTATGCACGAAGTTGCTAGTCAAAGCAAAGAACTGCCATTCTTTGTTTTCATCTCTATACTGGCCATCCGGGCTGCCCAGGTATAATCTTTGTCCTTTAAAGTCATACCTGAGCTTTAATTTTGCTCTGATTTCACCCAAATACGGATGTTTGGAGGATGAGAGGAAAAAGAAAAAGAAAATACAATTAAATGCTCCGTGTTATCTTGTATGTGGCTCTGGGGACTTCTTTTTGTACATTAAAATGAAGTAGTGATTTATTTATGATTGATTGATTTCTTGCCTTATTCTAACTTGTAATTAAGATAAATTACAAAAATAATACAACAAAAACTAAAAATTGGGACCAGGTGAAATATAAATCATATGGAATAATGATTCAAAATCCTGGTCATAAACCAGAATCATCTTTTGTTTTCTTTTTATTAAAGAAAGCTATGGCTAAACCCTACCCCAGATCTTTTACTAGAATCTTTGGAATCTGAGCCAGGGTCATGTGTAGTTTTAGAAAGTAGATTTGATGCATAGCCAGAATTGAGAACAGATTTCTTAGGTCAGGTATTCAGCTAGGTGGTTCTATCTCAGGGTCTCTCATGCAGCCGGGAAATCAGCAGTCTGCTTCCATGATGGCTCACTCACATGGCTGTTGGCAGGAGGCCTTAGTTCCTTGTCACTTGAGCCTCGCCATAGGCTGTTTGAGTTTTCTTATAACATGGGGGCTGGCTCCCTCAGAACACATGATACAAGAGAAGAAAGAAGGCAGGAGCCACAATGTCTTTTGTAACCTAGTCTTGGAAGTGACATTCTACTGGTCAAACAGACTAACCCTGATACAATGTGGGAGGATGCTGTACAAGGCTGTGAAGGGTGGTTACCACACCTACCATGACTCAGCTCTCACTCCATGAATCAGGGAACAATTATTGGGATTTTGCCAGCTGTCAAGAATGTCTATTCCTACTGTCTACTCAGGAACTGGAAAATAACTACAGAGTGAGTTTGCAGACATACTGAACTGAATGACAGGTGGACTTGAGCGAAAACTTCATTTATCACATGACTACCATGAGCCTCTACTCTGATTAGTGGATCACAGTGGGTCCCCCAAGAATTAATTTTAGCTCAGAGCCCATGTTGAAAATCTTCAAAAGGTCTGAGTATTTCTCTTTGCTCAATGAATGGTCACTGTAGTAAATGGCTGCTGTTACTTTGGGGAAAACTGGGAGGTGATACATTGTAGGTTCTTCCACATCAGTACCTGGCCTTCTAAGTGAGAGTTTGTGGTTTTCTATTAGGGTGACTCAAGTCAGGCCTCTGTTCACCATACCTAGAGGTTTTCATTTTACAGATCAAGTAATTGTTCATTTATTTTAGTTATAAGGACCCTGTGGTTAATTAGTTATTGTCAAAGTTCATTCTGATGGTCCCTCTAGCTCTCCTACCTATTATGGTAACTGTATTCTCCTTGCCTCTTGCAGTTAATTCTCTGCCACCCTCGGATCTTATTATATCCACTGAAACTAAAGGACTCAATGGCAACATGTTCCACCTCCTCTCTGCCTTCAGAGGACAGTTATGACAGTTTTTTCTGAGGATATTGGTGTTTCTTTGACAATTCATTTGTAAATATCTTTGTGAAGGTAGTGTGCTTTGGCCTGGGAGAAACTGGAAGTAGTCACATGAGATAAATTCCTTCCAACTTAAAAAATAAAATTCTTGCATTCCCCCTTCCATCTACCAAGACTTCTCCAGCATCTCCATCAAATTATTTTAGGTCACGAATGAGTTTAGATTTCAGATAAGTAACTGATGGCAGTCTGGCATTTGACTTAGGTCTGGAAGAAAATAGGGTGTGGCATGGGCAATACTGCTATCCCTTTACAAGTTAGCAGGCTCAAGTGAGGTCAGTACCAGTTCTTCATGCAAGGTGGAACCCTATTGACTCAATAGGTTAGTAGGATTTGGGGATTGCTGTGTAATCAATGGTACTCGAAAGATCCTAATTGTCACCTTTCTCAATTGTTACCAAATTCTCAAGGTTCCACTCTTTCCTAAGCAAGTTTCTGATTTTCACATAAGAAATATAAGACTTTGTTGTAATTTAGCAACTAAAGAATCTTCTTTTGATTTTTAGCTAATCAATCCTGTGAGAGTAGAAATAAGAGATTTTTTTAAGGTAGACAGGGAACTCCCTGTTTTCTGCTTATAGCCTAAACAAAGACTTTATGTTAGAGTCTGCTATTTTTCTTGTTATAAGTCTTCCATGCAGTTACAAGCAACTGATCTATCTGACCATCCTTGCATTCTTATGCTCATCATACTCTGTTTCAGAAACTGCTACTTATTTTATTACAGTTGTACCTTTGATAGGTACTTCATTCCAAGTGATCATAGGTGGTAACTGAAGTATCTGTTTTACTACTGGGTACCATGATTTACTAATATTCAATCCTTTTTTGGCAGGCAGGTTCTTACTTCTTTTAAGCAACTCAGATGTTTATCTTTGAATGTTTTATCTACAATTACTTCTGATAGCTATCTGTATTAGTCAAGGATCAGTTGCTCATATCGGAAACCACTTTAGCTATTTTAAGCAAAAAGAAATTAAATATAAGGTATTAGGTGCTTAAAAATGTTGGAATTCTGGGAGGATTTAAACTAGGCCGGGCCTCTAGGGAGACTCCCAGAATGATGTTGCAGAACAGTTCTGCCAAAGAAATTGCAAACTCAGCCTTTCCTCAGGAGGTTGGGAAATCAAGTATTTATCACCAGAACTGTAAACTCCAGAGCCACATCACAGCTACTAGCTCTGACCCAGAAAAATTTGTTGCCTTGTGCATTAAGCCTATGTTCCACTTAAATAAGTACTGAATTCAAGTGTCATACATCTAATTGGTAAAACCTAAACTGCATCTGGAATTCTAGATTTGAGGGAACGCAGAAAATGAGAGCTCTCTAGCCTTTATAATACAAAATTGATTTATAGTATTTATCATAGTTCTTGGAAATTCATGGTAAAATATCAAAGAATGTTAGTTATTTTTTTATTACCGAGAAAGTATATCATATGTTATCTGAGTGCACTGTACTGTTTAGGGTAGACTTTCATTTTGTGTTCTCCTTATTCATGGTCCTCTTGTCAGAGAATGATTGTTATGCACATGGACTTTATTACCAATTGCCCTGTTAGCAGGTGCCTTGAGATTTTTGCACGTAGTGTACTCACCATACTGAAACTCTCATGTAGCTTCCAATGGTGAATAGTCGAACAAGAATTTGAGTTCTTATTTCATGGGTTCTTATAACAAATTGAACAATTCTTGTGCCTCATCCATTTGTTAAACCTATATTAGTATTCTGAAGATAATTTGAAGACTGGAAAAATATAGTGAATAAGAAAAATGCATTGTGCTTTGAAGTCTCCAGAAGAGGATGCTTGTAATATATTCAGAGTATCCTTAGTTTGATATTTGTCTCTGGTCAGTCACAACTTTGTAATTCTTGCTTGGTCTCATAAAGATTGCCTTGTTTATTATTAACATATATGAAAGAATAAACAGTGACAGGATTCAGAGATACTTAGGTAAGTAATAATGAAAGTTCATATATTGATTGTAAACGCTAAATCCAAACCGTAATTCTTATATAGTGGACTACATATCGACAAAGCTGTACAGATGTGAAAGACAAAGTAGTTCTAAAAATGTTGACATTTCATAGAAAGTTAGGGCTGGAAGGGATCTTAAAGATCATCTAGTTTAACCTTCTCATTTTATACCTGGGGAGACTGAGAAACAGAGCTGTAGTTAATAGTACAGAGTCATAAAGTTGGTTAATTTTCAGGCTCCAAATACAAATCAGTCTGCTTTGAAGTTCAGTCCAGTCCAGGGCTCTAGCTACTATAAAATACCTTTTCCTTTTAATATTCTTAGTTTTTATTACCTAGCTACTCTTGATCCGTGTTTCTTTCAAAGTACAAAGGAAATCAAAATGTTTAAATTAGTTTCAGTGTTAAAATCCATTCATGTAGTAAAACATTTCTGATCTTTTTTTCTGCTTTTTAAATGAAGATTTTGAAGACGGCTTGCAAATGTTGTTTGCAGAACAGTTTGCTCTCCAATAGTGATATATCATCACTTTCTTTTCTAGAGAAGTTTTCTTTATTGCCCAACAACTGGTTTTCATATTCAGTGGAGTGGAGCAGCGGTGGCATCCGGTGATTAATTAGTTCAAAAAGTGTTAGTTCCCCAAGGATAGCCTGTTAGATACTTTCCAGGTCATTTTAAAAAAGAAATCTATTGCTCAAGTTTACAGGTGGTGGCACACTGAATTTAGATTTGCTATTAAGGCACACAGTGAATTTGCCACTTCTGCAAGTCTCATTGCTAATCCTCTGCTACAGTAATCCTGAGCAACAATCCAAGTTTACATTTGACAACAGAGATATGAGCACTTGCCTCTTTGATTCTATATTACATTAAATATTCTTGGCACTTTCTTTTTAGATTCTTGTTATAGCCTGCACCATTTGGTCTTAAAGTGGTTTAGCTTAACATCCCTGGGGAATTAATTCCTTCTGAATCCTGAATAATTTTGTTAAATTAATTGGGTGAAATCTGTAAATGGTTGGCATTAGTCCTGTGTAGGACCGTGGACATTAGTAGATCAAGTCACCTTTCAATTTAGTCCCTGAAGTTGTTCTCAACAGTGTTGGTATTGGATTATATAATAAAGTGTACATTGTCCTTTAAAATATTATTATGCTGTTTTTCATCTTTGAAAGTTACTACTTGATCTTGGTACTGAAATGGTAGCTTAGTGAAGCTAAGAGATTCTTGGCAGAAACGCTGATGGAAAGATAGGGAACGTTTTATGTGAATGTAGTCAGAGCCTAGGGTGAAGGTATTATCTGATACAATTCATAACAGATTTGGCCTTTTCTAGGTTTTAGAGCCATTAAAACCTGGGGGCAAAATTTTGCTTGCCTCGATATAGGAGGAGCAAATCTTGGGCCTCATTTTTAAGGTATACTATTATAGGTACTGAGAGCCCTACTTTCCAGGGTACAGTAGTTGAGACAACACATTTTCCTTAACCATCTGCCATATGCCTAATGTTGTGCAGGGTGCTCCAGGGAACAAGAGAAGCAGAAATGGGCAAGGCCATAGTGGCCTGCCAGGGAAAAGCAAACACTGGACCTTCTTAATTTAATCTCTTATTAACCATTTTTCCTTAGCTATAGGAAGAGTGACTTTGAAGTGCTGAACTGTAAGATACACTTCAAACAATTATGATTGCTAATGTTCTAGTTCTCAAAGGGCTCAGAAAGTGGCTATCAGTGAACGCAAAATGAGACCTTTATCATTTTTTCCTTTTTGTTACAATCTAAAAGAGATATCATGGGCAGAATGTCACTTTTTTTTTTTTTTTTTTTTTGCGGTACGCGGGCCTCTCACTGTTGTGGCCTCTCCCGTTGCAGAGCACAGGCTCCAGACGCGCAGGCTCAGCGGCCATGGCACATGGGCCTAGCCGCTCTGCGGCATGTGGGATCTTCCCAGACCGGGGCACGAACCCGTGTCTCCTGCATTGGCAGGGGGACTCAACCACTGTGCCACCAGGGAAGCCCGAGAATGTCACTTTTAATCCTTTCCCGTGTCTCTTATGCATTTAGTGAGCTTCTTAATTACAATCTTGAAAGTGTCAAGAAAAGATTGGCAATATTAATTTTTAAATGTATTACTGTTTCTAAATGTTTGAGAACTTTTTTTTTCCCTCCTCCTTGGAAAACAAAGGCAATGGCTCAGTGCTTTAATTTGGGTTTATTTTTCCATTTTAACTCTGGTTAATTGTTGTAAATATAGTGCAAATTAATAAAAATCCACTTTTGTACTAAAAAATGAACAGAAAGTCTGTTGAAAAGATTCTTATTTTCAAGTCTAGACATCAGTGATCTTGATAATTAATGCCTGAATTTCCAGGTTGAGAAAGTTTACAAAACTTATCCAAAAAATACGATTTTTTCCCCTCATTACTCACAGTCATAATTATCACCATAGGTTATTTGAAAAATCATCAAGCTGTACTCAGCTCTGTGCTGTGAACTTAAACTGCTTATTTACTGACTTGTATATTAATTCCGCCTTTTTTGCCCAGAAGAAAACTGTCTTATGCCATAGAATTAACTACCCTATAACCCACAATGAAGTGGAATATTTTATTGGTTAACTCCTCCATCGTTTCTCTTCCCTGTCTTTCGGTGGGCAGTTTTCACCAGAAGGTGGAGCAAACTCTTCCAATATTTGACAGGTATTCAGTTCTCAGGTGAAGGCTGTTGCTGTCCTTTCCTCCCATTCCTCACAGCCTCACTCAGAGGATTTCAGTTAGAACCTCTAATTCACTAAGACCATTAAAATATGCAGGAGAAAGATGTTTTTTGTTTATTTGTTTGTTTCTTTTTGGTGGTGTTGTTTTGTCCTTAGAGTAGCCAAAAAAACTAGCTCTAGAAACTTTAAGGTTTATCCTGGCTCCTAAGTGGCCAGGGCACCATGACAGATACTTAACTGCACGTGGCTAAGGTTTGTTCTCTTAAAGTGGTACCTATTGCCAGGTTAAATGGCAAAGAAGTTGCTTCTGAGTCCAAGAGGGTGCTCTTGTGGTGGCTGGTGGATGATATTATCTTTTCAACCATTGTGAAGGGGGTCAAGGAATTTCTCTTGCGACTCCACATCTAGTTCTTTGAAAAGGTATTACATTCTCTGAGAAGTTAATTGATAAACATGGTAAATTTGGTGAATTGGCTGCTTGCAAGTGGATCTTCAGGTGAATTGCCACAGAAGATTGGTTTCAGATGAGTTAGTTTTTGGCATATTAATATAGAGCCAGGCTAAGCCATGATGTTTGCTAACTTCTTGCCCGAATACCACAATAAACTTGTCTTTTGGTTTCCATTTGTCACGCTCTCCTACCAGTTCACTCTCTCTCTTATAGCCAGAGTGACATTTCTAAAAACACCAATCAGCAGTGCTGTTCTTCTCCTCTTAAACCCTGTAGTCACCCCTCATTGATTTCAGGATGGTTCCACCTGTTCCAGCACCCCCTCCACCCCCACCCCCCCAACCCTCTCAGGTCCCTAGGCACCTGCCCCTACACCACTCCCCATTCCCATGCTCCAGCACTTCATTCCTTCTAAATCCCGCCTTTCTTAGGGCTTACACGTGTTGCCCTATGTTGCAGCCATTTGCTCAGAAATCTCCCCACCTTTTCCCCTAACTCATTTTAACCGTCTTGATCTCAGGTGAAATGTCACTTTTCCTGGGAGGTCTTCTAACTCCTATTCTAGTTTAAGCCTCCTGATGAGATGTCTTTTTTGTACTTTTAGCTTTTTTCATCACTTGCATCAGTACTATAATAAAATTATTCAAATAATTGGTCTCTGTCTTCCCCACTAAAATGCAAGCTTCAGGAGGATGGGGATCAACGGCTGTCTTGTTCAGTGCTATCCAGTAGTATTTCTTCAATAATGGAAACATTCTATTTTGCATTGTTCAGTATGGTAGCCAGGAACCACATGTGGCTATTGAGCAATTGTAATGTGGTTAATATGACTGAGGACATGAAGTTTTAGTTTTATTTGATTCTAATTAATTAAAATTTAAATTTAAATAGCTATGTATGGTTAGTGGCTTTGAACAGCATAGGTCCCACTCACCAGTGTATCTCAAGCTCTTAGCATAGCACCTAACATAGTAGGTGTTCAATTAATATTTGTTAAATTAACAATTTACTGGGGTTTGTATTATTAATCTTATTTTTGGATAATAAAATTGAAGGACAGAGAGAATGTGACTATCACTCACAAGCAGGTACATACATACATTCATTCATGCTTTATCTAATGCCTACTTCCAAATGAGATTTGATTCTGTGGTTAGGTTAACTCTATCATTCACCAAGATTCTGTTTAATTATAAATTCCTGTGTGCAATGATCTGTTATGTGATTTACATTTTTAAACCTCAAGTTTCTAAGTCTCAATTTCCTCATCTGTCAAATGGGGAACATGATAATAACTATCCTTTCATATTAAAAATCTAAATGAGGTACTGTATATAAAACTTTTCCCCCATGGTTCTGGACACAAAGGGATTGCTCAATAAATGTTATTTGCAATTATTCTTAATTATTATTTCTTAAAGCCACTTCCACCTCCCCATGAGAGAGAGAGTTGCTTCCTCTGTTTTGGGCTAATATCACTTTTTAGACTCCCATGTGAAAGCATGCATATACTTTATAACTATTTTACTTTCCTCCTTTTTTAACTAAACTATCACCTCCTTGATAACAGGGATTTTATATTCCTGTTTCCATTCCTACTCCCTTGTATAGCACCTGGTTCAAAGCAAACACTGAGAAAATGTTTATCAAGTGAATGAGGTATAGCAAATTAGGGCCAAAGCTCCAGACTTCCTGACCCTTAGGCATGCGTTCATTTTACTTAACAATATTATCTCTTCTCAGGGTGGGAAAGCAGAAGATTCTTTTGATGTACTAAAGGCACAGACTTATAATGTTTGAATTTATGAGTGTTTTACAAAATATATAGAATGTTTATAATGTTGAGTGTGCATGTACTAGCTTTATAATAAGAAAATAATTAAAATTACACAAAATTTGTATGACAACCAAATGGCATTCTCATGGCTTTTAACCTGTGAGTGTGCCCACTTCTCTGTCTGAC
Source organism: Phocoena phocoena (assembly GCF_963924675.1). Lineage (NCBI taxonomy): Eukaryota > Metazoa > Chordata > Mammalia > Artiodactyla > Phocoenidae > Phocoena > Phocoena phocoena. The sequence continues at coordinate 59,815,285 of NC_089230.1, read as the reverse complement.
TTTGATATCAGGATGGAAATGCTCCTAAGGATTCATTCTTTGTGATTAAAAATCTGTCCTTAGTGTCAAGGAAAGTTCCCTTGTTGAAATATATGTCCTACTAATACAATGAGGTGAAACAAAAATAGGCAAAAAACTATTCCTCAAATCTTGGGAAGTTTTCTGTAGGGCATGACGACATGAATTGTGCATAATACCTAGTATGTATACATACCTAGTATGTATAATTCAGTGTTTATGTATTTTGCATTTTGCCTATGAACTCTAAGTACTTCACATATATTAAAACAGTTCCAGTTTCTTTATAATTCTAGAAACCAAAGATTAGAGACAACTTTGTTTTGAATAGACAGAAACTCTGTTGTTCTGGAAGAGTGACAAATGTCAGGTCATGTAGATTTTGAGTGAAACTTGAACTAGAATTCAAGTTTCTTCTTACTCTTGGTCTGGTACCAGATTATATTTTTCAGCATATAAACAGTAATATCTGGTATAATTATGTAAAAGCTATTTGTATTTGAAAACTCAAATCTATAGTTGTCAAATAGCAGGGGATATATTTATAGCTAAGGAAGTTAGTATGATGGCTGCGGTGTTAGTACATGTATGATTTCATAGTTTTATTTATTTATTGTTACAAAAGGGATATAAATTAATTTCATGCTCTATTTCTCAAATAGTTTTGAACTCTGTGAGCAAATGCCATCATGCCAGCCAAGTAGTAGTCCTCCAAATTTAACACTGGTAAACATGAAATGTTCATAACTTAGATATTCAAGTCATATAACAATAGATTTTTTTTTCTGAGAAGTTCCCTGGATTTAAATTTCTCTTCAGTATTTAATAGGTTGCTCACAAACTATGTTGTATAGCCAAAGCTAATGCAATATTGTAAGTTAACTATACTTCAGTAAAAAAATAGGTTGCTCGTGAAGACTTGCCCAAGAAAACTAGTATATTTCTCTTCTGTTACTTGGCGTCCAAAATGTGAAAAAGAGAACTAAGGGTACGTGCTAAAGCCCATGTGTGGAAATGTTCTTAGACTATGCTGTACTTAGGTGAATTTGAAACTTGCACTCCAAGTTTTCTAGGTGAGAGTTTTAAAAATATGCACTATTATTTAGCTAAAACATTGTAAAAACTAAACTATTATTTTTTAAGTAGAGAAAACTTTATTATAATTTAATGAGTTTGAACTCATTTAAAACACAGAAATTAAAAAATTTAATTTCTGCCAATTTACAGATGGGCAAGTCTATTTGTAAATGATCTCATCCCTAACAAACAATTAGCTTAATGGATATTAATGTGTGTGTGACTTTCAAAATAAAATCTGAAAACCAACCGCAGTGATTTCACATTTGAGCACTTTTAGCAGTACAGTGCATTTCCTAATTGTTTATTTCAATGTTGTATTCAGAGGGAACATAACTTCTTCCTTTGTGTATGATACATTTTTCAAGTGTCCATGCATTTGTATAGCAAGAATTAGAAAGGTGCTTTGAAGCTATAGGTTTATTTACAAACTAACATTGTATAACAATAATGAAAATACTATGTTTAAATCACATGTTATAATGTCTTGTTATGAAGGCAGTGCCTAAAGGTACAATAAAGGCCAGGTAACTGACAGATATCCTTAAAACTTGGACATAAATAAATTAGAAAACAGTTTCTTATAAGTATACTCAAAGTTTGGCAGTTGTAGAGACAATTTGAGTTGTAAGACAGGAGATTGAGCATGGCATCAGAAAGACATATCTATAGAGAGCCAAGATATGCAGGTTCCTGTCCTAGTCAATAAACTAGGTGATCTAGGGGAAATCATTGCCCTCTTTGGGGCTTTACTTTCTCATTTGTCAGATAAAAGATTCTGACTACTTGAGTACTCAGTTTTTTGGGTTTTTTTTTAATCCTAAGTATTAAAACCCTAAGAGTAGAAAGAAAGAACACAATTCTAAGTGTAAGAGTCATAGGAACTAGAGTGCGTATGACATTTTCTTATTATTTTTATTCATAAAGAAGTTTAATCCTTTTTACTTATAGGCAAATTGGGCTTTAGTGTCAAATCTAAAGTTATCCTATTTCTCTTTCATAAAATTCTCTCCTTCTTTGGAGCCATGTATTGGGCTATACTGAGCACGGTATTGAGGTAGAAGGTGTAACCCTTCTCTATCCTCACTCAATATAGGATAATAACAACTAGACTGATGTATTGGGGTTACCTTCCTGGACATGATGCCGTACTTGACTAGGGTGAACATACAATTTATCATCCAGATTGGCACACTTTTGAGATTGAAAAGGACCACTATTAACAATTATATTTTGACAGCCACTCTTAACCAGAATTATGAGGGAAGCATATAAGGGCTGCGAAGGGGATGATTTTAATGTGTTCTATATAGCTTTGCATGCTCTTCTTTACTTATTCTCCACCCTTCTTGAGGCAGAGAGAGAAAAGATTTAGGTTTGAATGAAGGTAACATTTTGATTCAAATAGGTAAATTGCAGGGTTTGCTTTTCATATGTAAAACAGCATGAATTACCAAATAAGAGGGCTCAAATTTAGCCAGAAATTCTGAAAAAGACAATTATACAAAATCCAACAAACCCACTGAAATATGCAGTTCAGTACCTCATCTTGCTTACTTCTCCATGAAGGTCAAAAGTACCTCCTACTGTGATATGTTGGCAATCTCTGAAAGATTGATTAAATTTCTATATAATATGGAATTGCTGAATCCAGTGAACCATAACTTATGTAATTTGTATTATACTTTATCAGTCACCTTTTAAAACTGTTTATTAAACTTTCTCTTGTAGACAGTGGAAACCTGAGAAATTCTTTATAGTAACTTTAGCAGTTTGTTTGACTTAATTATTAAGTCAAACAGTGTTAAAGGGTGGATTTCTTAAAGGGATTTGAATGTAAAAATTTACTTAATTTTTGTATTTAAATTTTAGAATGGAAAAATCTGAGGATAGAGATGATGGGTTTTATATTGCATGGGAAAGAATGGGAAAAATAATCTTCATGTATGGTGAAAGAGTGGCTAAAGAGATATTTGAGAACTTCCCTTGCTGACTCTTAATTCAAAAGGTAAGGTATGGGTGTAAGTTATAGAAGCGTGTCTAATCTTGGAAAGTTCTATAGTATGCTGAGTTCTGCTTAAGTAGGCCCTATTCTTTCAACAGGGAAGTTGAGAAAACCAGAGATTAGGAGTTCAGAGGCAAAATAATATATTCCATTCCCAGGTATATGGAGAATTTCCTCTTTTTCCTTCTCTGTTCCCCACCCCTATCACCCCCCTCTCACTTTCTAATTCTTGACTCATTTAAAAACTTGACATGTGGAAGTGCTCATGAAGTATATGCTCTCCAAGTAAGTCTAGAAGATAGACCATCCTGCATGTCCAGTGAAAGATCCTGGAAAGATTAGGACGATCTCTGTGTCCTTGAATAACAGAGTTCACGTCAGAGCTCCTTGAAAGCTATAGAGCTGCTACTGGAGATCGCTGGGACAGAAATCTGCAGTAAAGGAGATACCCCCTGAGAACATCAGGGTGGTATACAAACAACACTCTGATCACTGGAAATAAAATCTGTACTCCTTAACATGGTCTGCAAAGTCCTGTTTCATCTACACCATTCTCCTCTCCATCCCCATTTCTATCATATTTCCCCCTTATTTATTACCCTAAATGTCTTTATATCTCTATATGTTTGCCATGCTCCCTTTAGCCCCAAGCCTTTTAAAGACTCTAAATCAAAATCCTCTACATCTGATGCCTCCCATCTCCAGCTGTCTTCTCCTGGTTAAATTCTACTTATTTCTAAGATCTTAGTTCAAACATCCGTTCCCCAGGAACTCCTTCTCTGACTTGGTCAACTCCATGTGCTATATTGTATTAGTGTTCTATTGCTACAAAACACATCACCACAAATTTAGTTATTTAAAGTAACACAAGTTTATTTTCTCACAGTTTTCTTATGTTAGGAGTGTGCACATGATTTAGTTGGATCTTTTGCTCCTGTGCGACAGACTGCAATCAAGAGATTGGCTGGGCTGTTGTTCTTATTTGAGACCCAGGATTCTCTTCTAGGCTCACTGGTTGTTGGTAGAATTCATTCCCTTGAATGTATAACTGAGGTTCCTTTTTTGTTAGCTGTTGGCCAGGGACTGCTCTAAGATCCCAGAGGCTGTCTGCAGTTCTCTGGCACATGACTCTCATAGGGAGTTTGTAACATGGCTTTCTTTCTTCCAGACCAACAGGAATACATCTTTCTGATGCTTCACCTTCATTTAAAGACTCCTCTGATTAGGTCAGGTCCACTCAGAAACACCTAGATAATCTTTTTGGTGAACTCAAAGTTAATTAGTAACCTTAACATAGGAGTGGTATCCCTTTATATTTACACATTCTGCCCATAATCTGCTCAAAGGGAGGGGATTATATAGAGCATATGCTCTAGGGAATGAGAGTCTTGGGAACCATTTTAGAATCCTGCCTACCTCAATACTCCCTCATGCCATATGTCTCCTCTGTTTTATCACAAAACACTTTCAATTGTACATTTATTTCTGTGATTCTTTGATTAACGTCAGTCCTTTCCACCAGCATGTAAGCTTCATTAGAACAGGGAATACTGTTTTCGGGGAGGTTCTCTTTCCTCATATCGTATTCTTGGATGTTAGCACATTGTTCAACATAGTGTAGATGCTCAATGAATGTTTAAATAATTGAGTGACTTCTATTAATTGAATAAATGAAGGACTGAATGAAAGTTCTACTGTGATTATCTGGCACTAGGTGGTCATTCTTAGATCTACTCATTCCCTAATGCCTATGCACTGAAAGATGGCAGCTATTTAATAAGATATTAGGTCTCTAATCTGAGGTCACTAGATGGACTGACTTTAAAGAAGAAATAGCTCCTTATGTCCCAAGCCTGAGAGAAGTCTATTTATCTTGCAGGCTTTCCTGGCATTATGTATAGAGATTTCCTTTCAGAATAACTTTCAGAACCTGAGCTTTTATCAGCCCTCTTACCAAGGAACTAAAGTAAACTTACACCTTCTAGCCAGGCTACATCAATTGGAAGGGTAGGTTGAGCCCTTGGTAGACTCAGGTTTTTATAAAACCAGGAGGATTCCAGTGAGAGAAGTATAAAAGCACACAGGGAATATGTGTGGGGTGTGTGTGTGTGTGTGTGAATTTTGTGTTTATGGAACTACGTGTTGCTGGCTATAGAGGGAGTGTAAGAGGTCTCCAGTGATAGAGGCCTACTTCCTCTTGCCCTTAATTCCCTATAAATGCAGTAGCTCAGTCAACGTGTCCCAGGTATCTTTATAGCCATAAATTCTGAGAAGTCACAACAAAACTCTGAGATTCCTCACACGTAGAGGTAGGGGAAGGTTATGTCTCTTTAAAGGGAGGTAGCAGATCATGTGTTTAGTCTTGAGTGATAAATTTTTTCCTTGGTGTCTGTATTTGTCAGGGTTCTCTAGAGAAATAGGATCTATAGAATGAAAAAAATATATACATACATATATCTATTTCTTTCACACAACTATATATTTTATATATAATATATGAAAATATATATAAAGAGATTTATTTTAAAGAATTGGCTCATGTAATTAAGGAGGTTTGATGAGTCCAAACTCTGATGAGGGAGGCCGGCAGGCTGGACACTTAGGAGAGTTGCTGTTTGAGTCCATAGGCAATCTGCTGTACAAACAGGAGGAGCTAAAGTTCCAGATGAAGTCTGAAAGCAGTTTGCTGAAGAATTCCCTCTTGATCTGGAGAGATTAGCTTTTTGTTCTATTTAGGCCTTAACTGATTGGATGAGGCCCGCTCACCATGGAAGGCAATTGGCTTTATTTAAAGTCCATGGATTTAATTGTAAATCTCATACAAAAACACTCTCACAGAAACATCAAGAATAATGTTTGACAAAGCAGCCAACTTGACATACAAAATTAACCATCACAGTGTTCCTATAATTCAGTCTTATATTTACCATTGATATTTCATATTTGTGAGACTCATATATTATTTATTCAGTCTAGAAATTCTGTTCCTCAGAGGACTTGGGGACAAAGTGAGAGATTAAAAAAAAAAATCCTCCATCTCTTAGAACATTTTTTTCTTGACAAGTAATACACTGGAAAAACTAGTTCTATAATATTCCCTAATATGGAGAAGATAACATGAGACTGACAAAAGATTAATCTATTCATAATCCCATGTTTGGCTAATGGGGGTCACAGAGCCCTAGGCTTTCAACTTTGACATAATATACTTTTTTTAGACCACTACTCACATAAAATTCTGAAATTTTTGTGGTCTTGAAAAGATGTATACCTCTTGATAGCCACATTATTCAGGGCCTGAATAATGAAATAGCATGTAATCTCAGGTAACCAGCTAATGTTAATCTTTATTTTAAACCTTACGCTACTTGATATACCTTGTCAATAGCTCATGACTATTATTGTCATACATCTGCCTATGAATATGACACTTTTAATACCATATCAAGGGACCCACATTGTCTCTTGGGATGTCTGTACAAAATGATCTGTCATATAAGAATTCCCTGGATTGGGGCTGAGTTTATATTATGGTCCTGACAATCTTTTCTTCTGACTCAAGAAGGCAAGATTCACAAAGTATCCACACATCATCATCGGAATGCCAGAAAACTAAAAACTCTTCTCAGTGCCTATGTCTTGTACAGAATTAGGCACATAGTACCTACTAAATATATTCATATATAAATGAATGAATGAATTATATTTGTACTTTTAGCTATCTTGGAATTTGGTTCAGTTGGCAATTGGATAGGCTAGATTAGGTGATATAAGAAGAAAATAGAATCACTGGTATAGGACAAGCCATGTGGGATGGTCCCAGAAATAGGCAATGAGAGGCAGTGGGACATAAGAATATCTTGCAGTCAGCAAGTTGCAGCAGGCAGGGGCTATAGGAGGCTACCTGTTCCTATGATTGAGAATTATTAGCATTAGGAGCAGTCAGATGACAGTTGGGGAAGCAACAGTATGGTAGCTAGCTTGGAAAAAGAAAGTGAGAATTTAACTATGGCAGTGGGAGATCAAGAGTAAGTGTCCAGCTCCTGGAAAAGTAAAGAGATAACATTAGGACCTAGTCCTAGAGGAGTTTACTAGTCAGAGATAGTAATAGATACTCAGGCATGGGGTGAGGAAGAAGTGGATGGGTGGAGTTGGGGTAGTGAGACATAACCCTAGGCATTAGAATTAGACCTTGGGTCACAAAATAATTCTGGAGGTGAATTACTAGAAATGGGGCCTGAAACACAGCAAAACCAATGGTAAACTGACTTAGAGTTGAGTTGCTAGCCCAACTTTCTACAACTTCTAATTTGGAAGAGCCTGAGACCTAAATGCTGAATTGGAGTTACCTCTGCCAGTGGCATTAGAGAGACTTCAACTGTGGCAGTGGATTTTAGCTGTGGCCAGGCACACTCTATTCAGCTAGTCAGAAGACACTATCCCGCCATCTTGGAAGTATTCTGAGGTGCCCAGGGAAGGTGGGCTATTTTCCTCCTGTAAGAAGGATAAAGTGCACAGTAGAAAGGCCAGGGCCCAAGGGCTGCACAGACTGGGTGAGACATGCCGTTACAGAGATGAAAATCTAAGGTTGACAAGAGACTTCAGTCACCCTGGTTCAAAGCCACAGAGGAAATGCTTCCATGGAACTTTTCAGGTTCCTTTTTGACCTCTTAGCCCTTGGACCTGCCAGGATTTCTTGCCCACCCACCTAGTTTGACTTAACTTTCTCATGCTTCTGTAGTATGCCTTGTGCTCCGACCACCTAGTTAGAAGCTCTGTCTTTTTGCCAGTAAATGATAAATGGCTTCTGTAATTTGGAGAAGATAATTATGGTAAGGAAGGTGAATTTTTCAGAGCTTTAAATTTGAATAAATTCAAGCCTGTGGAAAAGTTGGAAGAAGAAAACAACAAACAGACCTACACCCTTCATCTAGACTCACTAATTATTAATATTTTGCCATACTTACTATTTATGTTTACTTATATGTATGCATATGTATATATACATGAACAATTTGCAAGCTATTAGATTTTCCACCCCTAAATGCTACAGCCTTTGTCTTGTGAACATACATTCTCCTACCTGACTATGGTACTATTATTATGTCCAAGGAATTTTATATTGATGAATAAAATTATCTAATATATATTCTATATTCAAGTTTCCCAGTTGCCTCAATAATGTCCTTTATAGATGATTTTTATTGTGACTTTTTAAATATCCAATTTTGTGAGGCGACTCCCAATTTTAGAAATAAAATTAGGAACATAAGATTTCTAGGGTACCTTGGGAAAAACGTGTAGGGTGGATATGTTTGTTCAGTCTTCTCAAAAAAGTAGTTGTTTCATCTTTCCACTGATGGGAAAGCACAACTATCAATCAAGAATGTGTCAGCAGGTTCAGATACATAGTAATGGCTTTTACTTAATGGAGTTAGAGTGAATTTCCACCTTTAGTTAAAAGTGAGTCTTTGTGTATTGGATGCTAGCTTTCATATTTAAATTGCATTCATACTTGATCTTCTGGCCAAAGCAGCAGGAGACCAGTTAAAAAAAATCTATTGCTCTTAATTTAAAGGCAGCGATTAAAGGAGATTCAGAGCTTTGAAACTGTTGTGAGTATTCTACTCGAGAAAATAAACACTAATTGAAAGGACTAATCAAAAGCTCATCATCCTGAAGGGCACTTGGATGATTCACAAGTGGGCAGCTTAGGTAGACAAGGTGGTCTTATGAGGACCTCGTCATTCTAAGTACTGGGACCTTAAGCTATGCATTAGATGAGTCCCCAGGATGAGTGACTGCATATGATGAGAAAATATATCTGCCATTAATTTCCTTCATAATTTTGCAGATAGTTTATAGAAATAATTCATCTTTAATCAGTAATAGAAAACTTATATATTGTAACATTTCCTTCAAGAAAATCTTTCTTTTGCCAATCTGCAGTATATGTGCATTTAATTCTATCACACAATCTCTACAAATATTTGGGCAAATAAGTAATGGTTTCCAATAAAGTGGTGCTCTTTAAAAACAGATAAATAATTAAACACTGTCCTCTTTATTGCACTCACATAGGAGTTTTTCCTTCTCTAGTAGAGATGCCTTCATGGCTTAAACCATTACCCCAGGGGCCTAACAAAAATTCAGAGATGAAAAAGCCATTTGAAGATTTTTTTTTCAGATAATTCAGACAATTTCCTAAGCAGCAAAACTTTCTGTAAATGGAATTTTCCCCTTACCAGACTATAAATCAATACTTGTTGGCTGTAATGATGAATTGGTGATAAAGGAATTCTAACAACTGTTATCTGATGAGAAGATTGCTGTTGGGTTGATAGTGGGGAATGGGGGTTTACTGATTATCTGGGAAGCTTGTTTCTGAGATTGCTGCCATCAATGGAATTTTGTTGGTCATTACCAATGCACGTGTGCAAAACCAGGTAAAGTGAGCAAGGCTGGAATGCATTTGAGCTATATAGTCCAAACAGTATGATATGGATGTTTTAAAAGTATGAAAAAATTCATAATCAGTGTGCATATAAATGTTGCAAAATTTGGTGGAAGGAAGAATTCATTTTCCTTCACTGAGTGCTAAATCATTCATTTATAGCTGCTTCCATGTTGCCTTCTGTTTTGGCACTCACATTTGCCTTTTCACTATTATCATATTGAAATCAATATGAGGATACAACTTTGTTACTTTTGTCAAATTTGAAAATAAGTAGGCCATTATAATTTACAAAAGGTGTTGCTACACTCTGATCCTTAATAGGAAAGGAGTCCAAAGAGTGGGGATTCATCTTCAGATCTCATTACGGTAAACTTTACTCAAATTCTTTCATTTTATCAAAATTTTGTTATTTTGTTTTTTGGTTTTTTTGGCCACACCACTGGGCTTGTGGGATCTTAGTTCCCAACCAGGGATTGAACCTGGGCCCTAGGCAGTGAGAGCTCGTAGTCCTAACCACTGGACTGCTAGGGAATTCCCTCACTTTATCAAATTCTTTATAATGAGTTCTAAGCTGGGTAGAGAATTGTCGCCATTATATATCTTGTGGAAATATATCTCATAAGGTTTTCTGACCAAGAACCATTATTTCCAGTTTCCGTATCTATCAGTAGGGAGGTGGACACCTTCTAACTCTCTACCACTAGTACATGATGTTTGTTCTATGCCCTCCTGTCCCCATGACTCCCAACGAGCACATTGCATAGCAGTGGAATTGATTAAAGGATATAGTGTTGGGACACCAAAGTTATTTAAACAGAGCTTTAGAAAAGCCCTTCCAAGATTGCCATGACATTATTATAAACTCATCTATTAAATTGGACTATATGAAGCTGCTATTTTGTGGATAAAAAAGAATACTTTATTATCCAATTGACACACTTTTGAGAGAGAAAGGAGGATCTATTAATTAAGATAGGTATAACTGATACTGTCCAGGCAAAGCAGAATATATGGTCACCCAGTAATAACAGTACCTACTCTTCAGGGTTCTTGTGAAGTTTCAATGACAAAATGTATGTAAAACAGCTGTCATGTGGGAAACATTAAATAAGTGGTATCTGTTTATATTGGTATTTTTCATACTTTCTACTTTGGCCAACAAAGCAATGAAATCATAGTGACTTGTTCATTCTCTTTTTCTTTTACTAGCTGATGCTACCTCTAGCAATAAGAGGAAAAAGAACTTTATTTAGTTATTTCTACCGTAGTGATTCTCCACCAAAATAAGGGAAATCTGTTTTAAAATTTAAAAAATACCAGATACCCTATCCTGCCTTCTCCACACACCCATCTCCCTAGCTTGATAATTAACTTCCACCAGAAGCTGCTTATACTGAGTGGACTATGTCACAGCTCTTAGGCTTACTGGGGCAGAAAAAAATTGAGAATAACTAATTTATTTGATTAATAATTTCTTGAAAGCAGTGATTTTTCTATTACTTATTCCCTGTGCTTACCATAGTACCCAGCACATAGTAGAACTACTACTATCAATATCAACATCAATATAATATAATATCAATAAACATTTGTTCAGTTAATGAAAGTATGAATAAATGGATCTTAGCAGCTAAAAATCAACATTATGAGGCAGTGGCTTCTAGTATTACTGTGCAACCAATGCCCCACTGTGATAGGGAAATTTCCTAAGCTCCAGCTAGAACTTGTAGGGTCGTAGGATCAAGGAATTCAGGGATTTCTTAGCTGCAGTTGGTGCCAAGTCTGGAACTGTTGGCTACTTAGATTAGTTTTCTGATTTAATTGATTGTAAAAGAAAAAAAATTCTATAAGATAATCCACCAATTATCTCAATAAGGCTTTCTACTACATATCCAGCAAATTTGATACATGGAAGTGTCATGTGCAGGTTTAAGTGCTGCCATGTGATATCGACATTGTTTATTAGTATTCAGCATCTTTGTTGGAGTATTACTGAGAATTGTATACAGATATATTTGTTTTATATATGAGAATGGGAAACAGTAATTGTGTGTATCATTTCCAAGTACAGAATTCTAAAGGCCTCGTATTAACCCAGTCATCCTGGCACTTGCTGTCACTTTATAGCTGGACTTGGGACACTGTGCAGGTATACTTGTCTTTTTCTCTCTATCATCCTTCATGTTGTTTAAGTGCAGGTTAGTTAAAATGGACTTCGCAGGTAACCTCTATTAATAGGATTAACGATTTTAATACCAGAGAAAATGTGTGTCGCATCATTTGCAACCTTTTCCCCCTTTAGGGATTGCATGTTGTTTTAGTCCATGCAGATCAGTGCACAGCTGGTACTATTGCTTTTATTTCTGAGTTTCTCTTCTAAACCTTAGAGTCAGCAGCCCCATGCCTGGGGATGGAGAAAGAGTTGGTAGAAAGCATCACCCTAAAACTGTTCAGACCTGGGGGCCCCTTCTTCACCCCACCAAATTTGGTTCCTTCCCAATGGATAAACCACCTATCATGTGTGAGGGTCTAAGTTGCTACCGTTGAAGCAGGGAGCTTGGTAAAAGCCTATGCCTGTGTGCTGGGTGGGGATTAGAGCAGGATGCTAAAAACATTCATGGGTGGGCACCTATGGCACCTGGATCTCAGAACTACATGGCAGGGAGGATATAGAAATGATAAGTGTTAGGCCTCGCTCATTCCTGAGCTCTAGCCGAATCAGAGACTAATAGGATATTGGTAACTGCCTCCCTGAGCCAAAGAAACAAGAAAGGCTCTTTGTGTTCATGGTCCTTTCTTTCCCTCACTGTCATGTGTAAAACCTACCCAACTTGTTAGTTCTTAGAGGAAAGAGAGACTGGAAATTCACCTTTTTAGATTTATCAAATAAATGATGGATATTAATTAACATAAAAAATTTTCTCCAACTTCAGCTTCTTGTACTAAGAAACTGAGTTAACAAAATCAAAATATTTCTATTTAAAAATTATGACATTCATGTTTATGCTATGAAAATGGTGTAGCACAGGAAAACATAGTCAAGATGTCATAAGCATATCAATAGGAAGGTTTACATGGGATGAATGAAAACCAACAGTACTATGGAACTGATAAAATTTAGCAACACTTAAGGTCAGTTAGTGAATCTGTGCTCAGTAAAAGCTCTTATGAGGGAATGGGTGGGTATCATAGATGACTGATCAAGATTTGTGCATTTTCTTCTGGCGTGGACCATCTTTTCCCAAGTGCCGAGGAATCAGTGCTGTCTTCGTAGAGTTGGAATAATATGGTGCACTCATTTTACACTGAAAAATTTTTGCTCAGGCAGAAATAGTAATAGTATAACATATCACCGAATTAATCATCCACAGTAGTTTATATTGTTAATGACAGTTCAGTGTACAAGCCACCAGAGTTATAGAAAAGCCAATACTGCATATTGGATACTGTTATTAATCCCTCTGTTTGACTTCGGGACCAAAGCAAAGAAATACCTCTAAGGCCATGTGGATTCTAATTTCTGCTTCAGTTCCCTACATCCTTTGAAACTAGCCATTTTACTTCTCTCCATTTCATTGTGCACTTCTATAAGATTAGGAAGCAATATTAGATAATTGCAAAACAAACATAAACGATTGCATTCATGTTAAATCATCTTTTAGAAGTGTGTGAACAAGATTAATACTAATTTAAACATTTGATCAGTAAAAAACGATGAATGCTATTTTCTATTGTTTTGTGCATCGTTACAAGTAAAGGGCAATTACATGCCAAGAATAGTAGAAAAAAATATGACTGTGTTAGACATATTCCTGGTTTGAGCAGTGAGATTTCTTATTAAGGAAAGATATTAGAATGCTTTACGAAGTTTATGAACTTGTAATTTGCTCCTGTAATTAGATGAGACTCTGTCAGACCCATCCTTCTACAATTTCATAATTGAGGGGCTTCTGCCTGCAATAGTGTTGAATCAGATATACATATGCTTAATGTACTAACTGTTTTAAAGATTGGCCATGGCTTATGCAAAATGAGAACAATCCTTAGAACATTTTAAAGGCTTCCTGCCACAAATTGCTTTTGCAATTTTCATTTCATTTTTAACTACAAAGTTAAGGCATCTTTAGTTATTTTTATTTTAAATTGCTCCTGCTGTTGTTCTCCTCCTAGGAAGTAGCCACTATTCTTTTTCCTTTCTCCTGGCCATTGTAATCTTTCTTACATGAATAAAAACAAAGTGGTTTATTTTAAAAAAGAGTTTTAAAATCCTCCCTTGCAGTTGTGGGGAAAATGACTTACCATTATCAAATTGAAAAAGGGATAATGTGGTGCAATGACAAGTGAGTTTTACCAATGAGTGTTTTCCTTGGTGTTCTGGTTTTCCAGAAACTTTTTCTGCTGCATCCTTTAACATCTGTGCTGCAAAAGTTGATTCTGAAAACAAAGTAGATGTGGAAAGTCAGGTGATTGATCAGGCAAAAATTAAAAGTGGGTACCGGTGGCATAATCTCTTATTTTTTGGCCCACAGGAGTCCTGATACAAGTTAATTGTTTCTGTGATTCTTAGACCTTCATCAATCAGATGTAAATTATACCATGCATGATTGGCTGCCTTTCCACTTTCGAGTTCCCCATAAAGAGCTGTTGGCCGCCAACTGCTGCAGAGGCACAGTGGAGCAGCATCCTGTCCTTGGCCGCTCTGGGACAACAAACAGAGCAATGGAGCCGACTTGCAACCACAGTACCATGCCTGAGGATGCAGCCTGCACCCCTCCAGATTAATTTTTGTTTAGGGCACCAGAGACATTTTTTCATACCATTTTTTCATACCATACCTGTGTGGCCAAGGTTTGATCTTTAAACATGGTTTCAGATCAATTTAAGAAGGATGCTAGAGCACAGAGCACCTAGCAGACAGCAAGATTGAACGTGAAATTAATCCCAGGATTGATTAGGGAAAAACAGTATAGATGTCTTCAAAACCAGGTTTCCTAAGATACTTTATGCACCTTTAGAGGCAGCAGTAATAATAATAGCTGAAACTTAATTAAAGTAGCATAAAAGACCTCAGCAAGGAGACCTTGTGACCACATTTGTAGCTGAGTACTGAATTTAGCCTCAAGAAATATGAGATCTACTTTTCATCTCACAGCAATTTACCATTTCAAAAAACTCGTATTAAGGAGGTGATTAGAAGCTGCAGAGTTGCCTTACTCCATATGTAAAGAAAGAAGGGTTTGAAAATGTAGAAGGGCACCTTTTCAAAGAAACATCACAATTAAAATTTAAACATATATTGGGAAATGAGAAAATTGGAATGACCTGGTTATATGAAATGTAGATTTTTCATCTTAAAGCATTCATTCAGATCTTCTTAGACTTGTCTTCACTGTAAATTATTTGTGTTTCAAATTATACACACACACACACACACACACACACACACACATATATATATATATATATATATATATATATATATATAGCAAATGGTATTTGAAGAAGAAAGTGAATTGGCCCTCAGGGGCCCTTGGAATCAAGGACTAAGATTTCCTGGATTCAGATCTTGGCTTGGCCCCTGTGTGACTTTGACAAATTACTTAACCTCTTCAGTCTTTGGTTTGTTTATCTATAAAATGGACATAATAATAGTTTATATCTCAGTAGACTGTGCAGAATAAATGAGGTAATTTATTTCTAACAGTGCTTGATGCTTAGTAAATGTCAAATGCATGTTATCATTATTATTATTTTATATGTATTATCGCTACCTCATTTAAACCATTAAAAAAGTAAAAATTTCCCTTCTAAGAAATGATTTATTAATTGAAACATGAATACTTTCTTAGATAGGAACACCTTGTAGGTTTCTAGGAACACAATAACTATAAAATACAATTTCTGCTTCTGTAACTTATATCCAGTTGCTATCGAGGGATTCCTCTCTGATCATATTTTCAACTCTCATTTATGGTTAATAATGTTTATTTCACAGTGTTGGAGAATTATAGAAATAAATATTTGAATGAGATGACATTTGTGAAAGTAGTGAAAGTTGGTTCACAGTAGGTTCTAAATAAATATTAGCCTTTTAGATACACACCTGCCTTCTGTATAGGGAAGGGAACCAATGTTTAATGTTCCAAACAAAAAAACCCTATTTTTTACCATACCACTGAAGCTTGATATACTCCCATAAACCATACAAGAATTTCTTTTTATTTTTTATTTTTTTTTGCGGTATGTGGGCCTCTCACTGTTGTGGCCTCTCCCGTTGCAGAGCACAGGCTCCAGACGTGCAGGCTCAATGACCATGGCTCACAGGCCTAGCCGCTCCGTGGCATGTGGGATCTTCCAGGACCGGGGCACGAACCCATGTCCCCTGCATCGGCAGGCGGACTCTCAAACACTGTGCCACCAGGGAAGCCCAAGAATTCTTTTTTAAACTTTTCTTTTTTGCCCATGACCATTCTCTCCCAAGCACTTTGTGGCCACTACTTGAAGATGCCTGAGTGGTGGTATCCACTATGGTCTCTTACTGGGACCTTACAATGTGTCAGTGGAGACAAGTGGACTCTGAGAAAGGCAGTAGAGTATGTAAAATGCCTCCTGGGTGCATAGGAAATCTTGCTATTATTGGCTGGCTGTTGGGAAGCAAGCACTCATGTTGAGAAATCTCACTTGGCAAGGTACTGCAGGTGGCTTCTTAGAGCTGATGGCAGCCTCCAACTGACAGCCAACAAGAAAATGAAACTCTCAGTCCTACAACTGCAGGGAACTGAATGCTGCCCCAAACCATGTAATCAGGGAAGGAGATTCTTCTCCAGACTAGTTTTCAGATGAGAACACAGGCTTGGCCAACATCCTGTGAGACTAAACAGAGGACTCAGTTAAGCCATTCCCAGACTTTAGACCCCCAGAAATTGTGAGATAATAAATGTGGTTTTTTAAAAAGCCAATAAGTTTGTGGTAATTTGTCATATAGCAATAGATAAGCAATACAGATTTTTTTCTCATTTAATCTTAAGGCAGAGACTTTGCTTCAAAGGAAAGTGGCTTTTAATTTAGCACGAAAGATTTATTAGATTGAAATTTTCCAAGGTATACCAGGCACAGCATATACAACTGTAGAAAACACACCTGCTTCAGTATCTATACCTAAAAAGATGAGTTTGAATCCTCACTCTGCCACTATTTGGTAGATATATTCTTTCTGAGCCTCAATTTCACTGCCTATAAAATGGTAAAAATACAGTCTGTTTTTTTAGGATTATTCTAAGGATGGCCTGAGTTAGCCAACAAAAAATGTTTAGCATAGTACAAAGTTAATATCAGATGCTCAGTAAATGATGACTGTTTTATTAATAGTATATGGAGACTATCCTGTATTCTTAGGTTTTGTAGAATGCCAGTACATATGGGGAATCAAGGGGTAGATGTGAAAGCAGTAGCCACTGAATACATTCTTACAGTTTTTTGATCATGAAGACTTTTTGCTTTATGATGAAGAGATTTGATCTATTGATGTTTAATATAATGAGACACCATGTGATTATTTAAAAGATTGGTTTTTAAATAAAACCACAAAGAGGGTATTATCTGTTAAGGAAACTTTACTGTGTGAAAATCAAAGTCATGGATTATCAATAGAAGAAAAAAAGACAAAATGGTTAATACCTATTCACAATATTCATCAAAAACTTAACAATTTCTTTTGAAGGACTCACCTGCTCTTTTCCTTCTATACCAGACACTTCTTCAGATCAACAGAGAAACTATTACAAGAAATTCTGACTCTTTTTCTTTCACAAATAATGCAGCAAAACTTTTGTACATTGTACTTTTGAGATGCCAAGATATTTGGTTTTCACTTTATCGCTGAAATAAGCATTTTATACGTCTTTAAATGGCTTTTTCTTTGGATTGCAATATAACTAATTAAAGGTCCTTTCTTTTAGGAACTAAGATAAAAAATATGTTAATCATAGCAGCCAATAAAATATCTATTCAGTTACTTATTCATTTACTCATCAACACTGTTGAGTATCTTCCTCCTGCCACATACTGTCCCAGGTACTAGGAATGTGGTGGTAAAATACTCTAAACCATAACTTGTACCAATGTCACAGAATTTAAGCATTTTGATATCAACAGTAGTGCAGGCAAGATGAAGGGCCTTTGATTGGCTTACAAAAAGCACTAAGATGTGACATTCAGATATGCAAGAAGCATCTCTTGTTGTTGGCTTCATTTTATATATTTCCTGAAAGTCAAAGCCGTGCAGGGTAGCATAGTAAAATATAAACAAATGGTAGCATACAAATAAATATATACACACATATTTAATTGAGAGTAACAACTAGATTTTATTAATCAAGATTTTGCTGTAAAACCTGTTGGTTCTTTCCCATTTCCAAATAGTTGCGAAGCAAATAAATGTTAGCCATCCATGCATGATGTCATGATAATCAGTCTTTAAGTTCTGCTTGTTTTTGGTCCTTAGGCATATGAACCTATTTAATTTTCAGAGTTAAGGTTACAAGAAAGGTGTACATTTTATGTAAATATACATAAAATGTACATTTACTGCATATTGGTATGTAAGTATATATGAGTGGAAACAGAGGTGCATCACACATATTTCTACAGAGCAGATGGCCGCAGGGGTAATTGGATTCAAAAGGACTGAAGGACATTATAATAGGTTGTATAGTCTCAAAATTATCTACTGCCCTTTCCAACTGGCCCCTCCCTGCTAGAGAATTATACTTTTCTATCCCACTGATGTCAGGCTTAGCATGAGATTCGCTTTGGTCAATGTATTGTGTTGAAAATGATGTGAATCATTTCCTTCCTAACGAAAGCTTTAAGAGCCATTTTGCAGCTGTGTATTACTCTTTTCCCTCTAGGTGAGACCACATGTTTAAATTAGCAGTTGTTCCTTCAATGTGGGTTCTTCAATGAAGAAGGTATTGAGGGCTTCCCTGGTGGCGCAGTGGTTGGGAGTCCGCCTGCTGATGCAGGGGACATGGGTTCGTGCCCCGGTCCGGGAGGATCCCACATGCCGTGGAGTGGCTGGGCCCGTGAGCCATGGCCGCTTGGCCTGTGCTCGGCTGTGGCAGAGGCCACAACAGTGAGAGGCCCACATACTGCAAAAAAAAAAAAAAAAAAAAAAAAGAAGATATTGAGCAGAGCTGTAGCCAACCCACAAATGATAAATAATGTGAGCAAAAATAAACATTTGTTGTTTTAAGTTATTGAAATTTGGGCTTTTTTTGTTACTTCAGCATAATTTAGTGTAAGCTAGAGTTTACAGACAACTACAATAGCTGAAATTGAATAGTTTCTGTGGGCCAAGAACAATGTTAATTTCAAATTTGTCTCACATGATCTTCACAATAATTCCATGGGGTAGATATGATCACATTCCCATTAACAACTGAGAAAACTGCAGCTCATCAAATTAGCTCAGGGCTGACTAATAAGATATATGGAATATGAATAAGAGTAAGTCTGGCTAATTTCTAAGTTTCACCCACAGAGTCCTGTCTCATGGCACTTTAGATATCATACAGTGCAATATGTTCATTTTACAAGAGTCATCTCAGGTCCTCAGTTGTCGTATATTGTTCCACTGCCTAGATATAAAGCTGAAACTTAAACCATTAATCTCTATGAGCTAGAAATCAAACCTATAATCTCACAGTCTAGTACTCCTGTGTGTGTGTGTATCTACATATACATATGTAAAATTATACCTTTGTAAATATGGAATATAGGGTACATATATATTTATATGTCTTTTTGATATTAGAACAATAAACCTTTAGATTAAGAATTAATTCATAACATGTATTTTTACCAATATGATAGTGTAGTACCTAAATAAACAATGAAAATATTTTTGAGTTATTATTTTATATCCTATAGATATAGAGTAATTTTGATTTATATTTTGTGGGCTCTTGGTTATGATATAGTGTCACCTACTATGATTTTCCTTTTACTTGGAGTATAAAAATATAAATAGGATTATCCTATTTCTTAAGACTTGAAATTTGATCTTTTATTTCTTGCTTACTTTGTCATTATAATAGGACATTCTCTCTTTTTTCATCCAGTTAAAAACATGATTACGTTGTATTTAGAGAAATAGTTTAGCTTTATTAAATGAAATATATAAATCCAGTTTTTCTATGTTAGAAATCTACTTAAAAAGAAAAGTTTAAAAATTCCATTTATAAAATCTTGCATTAGTAAACCATGTAAATATATAAATGTGCCATAAAGCCTATTAATAGGCATTTTGTTTACATATTTTTATCTCAATTATCTATGCCCACAGGACTCATTCAATCAATTTTTCACTAAGTAGTTTTCAAAATATAATTACTCTTATGGGTAGGACTATGAACAGCAGTGTCATTTACACTATAGTTCACTAATTGCACTTCGAAGCCATTATAATGAATTATACCAGTACATTCTTCAAGAAGATCAGTTAATGCTAATCATTTGTATCACATATATCACTTAGAAGAGATTAATCCATAAAAGTCTTTCCTTTATAGCTTCATTTCTTTTTAATTCTCTTGTAATGCAAGTTATAGCTGTAAATATATACAGCATGTGTTTTCTTAACCTGCTGATCTGTGGACTTTGATTCTAAGTATTGAAATCTAGAGACAAATAATATTTTATGGTAGGAGCAAAATTATTTACTTTGAGATCCTATGTAATAATTATTCTTACATAATTAAATAATTGCTATTTATAGTGATCTGTATTTGGATCAAATTTTAAGAGGCTAAATAAAATCTCATTTCCCCTAAATTTTTTTTTATCATCCTCTTCAGTGTTCCCAGACCATATTTTTACATTTTTCCTATGTTCAAGAAAGCTGGTATTTAATGTGTCTCTTAGTTAAAAATAAGTGACAAGAAGTTTTTTGTTTTTAAACCTACATATAATGGGAAGATTTTACAAATAATGAAGGCATACACTAGATTATAAGCATGCTGTTTTATCATAAAATAATTATAAAATAACTTTGTAGACCCACTATCATGACAGAAGATGACATAAATACATTGACAAAACTGTCAAAACCTCCTTTAAAATATTACTCCTTGGTGAGAGCAAGATGGCCACTACCAAGCGAGTGTTGCGGACTTGCAGAGGAGGTAGATGACAAAGTTCTTCATGCTGCTTTTATCCCTTTTGGAGACAGCACAGATATCCAGATTCCCCTGGATTAGGAAACAGAAAAGCACCGAGGATTTGCTTTTGTTGCATTTGAGTTGACAGAGGATGCTGCAGCAGCTGTAGACAACATGAATGAACCTGAGCTGTTTATATGGACAATTCGTGTCAATTTGGCAAAACCCATAAGGATTAAGGAAGGCTCTTCCAGACCAGTTTGGTCCGAGGATGGCTGGTTGAAGAAGTTTTCTGGGAAGACTCTTGAGGAGAATAAAGAAGAAGGGACAGAGCCTCCCAAAGTGGAAACCCAGGAGGCAGAGCCCGCTGTAAAAAAAGCCCAGTCAAACCCTCAGGTGTACACGGACATCAAGACTGAGAACAAGCCAGCAGGCTGAATCCAGATGCTCCTGGGTTCAGGCGTCGTTCCCATGACAGCAGAGAATTTCCGCTGCCCGTGCACCCATGAGAAGGGCTTTGGCTTCAAGGGCAGCAGCTTCCACCATATCATCCCCCAGTTCATGTGCCAGGGCTGCGATTTCACCAACCACAAGGGCACTGGGGCAAGTCCATCTATGGGAGGAAGTTTGACGATGAAAACTTTATTCTCAAACACACGGGACCAGGCCTGCTCTCCATGGCCAACTCAGGCCCAAACACCAACGGTTCCCAGTTCTTCCTGACATGTGACAAGATGGATTGGCTGGACAGCAAGCACGTGGTATTTGGGGAGGTCACGGACGGCCTGGACGTCTTGTGGCCGATTGAGGCCCAGGGCAGCAAGGACAGGAAATCCAAGCAGAAAGTCATCATCTCCGACTGTGGGGAGTACATGTGAGAGGGCAGCTGTCAGCCCGGGGAACCAGCAGTCAAGGTGTCCCATTTGCAGCAAGCAGGGCTTTGTGTCCTGGCCCTTCCTCAGGGTCAGCATGGGGCAGCTCCTCTGCAGGCGTGGCCTGGGCCTCCTCTGGCTCTTCCCCAAGGGTGGCCATGGGCCCGGGTGCCGCCCTCCCCACCGTGGACGGCTGTGCATGGCCTTTCCAGGCCAGGGCCTCTCCTGGGTCCACCAATGTGACTCCTAGACGTTTTCCTTGGTAAAATATAGTTTTTGTAAAAAAAGAAAATATATACTACTCCTTTCTAAAATTTACCTATTAAGTGGTGTTTCTGTAACTGTTATGGAAATTGAGAAAGGTTCTTATGGGAATTCTTTTTGTTATTGTCACATATATTATATGAAAAGGTAAGTATAATCTGAACACTGCAGAAGCTGATTCATTATGAAGTATTGATTTTCTATTCAAAACAATATTTTTTAGAAATAATATAATTTCTTCTTAAGGAAAGAAAATTTATGTTGTCTGTTGTCATAATTTGAATTTCTGACCTCATCTTGTAAAATCAGGAGTAGAAGATAAAAAAAAGATGGCTTTGGTGAGACTTTATGAGAGAGAGTGAAAGCTGACAATAATATATGGCTGATACTATATAAAGTTCAGATTCCATACAAGATCGTATTTAATCCTCCGCCAAATAATGCTACTGTCCCCATTTTGTATATAGTGAAACAGGCTCAGAGAAGCAACTTGCCCATTATTACACAGCTGTAAGAGATAGCAGTGGGCTTTAAAACCATTAGCCCTACACCAGAATTGTAATCTCTGCATTATACTGAATTTTGGTGATGTGGCTATAGCAGGTTATAGTACAAAGCCTACTTGCAAAACTCCATTTTGCTGTACGGAGTTTTACCAATATACAAACTCATGTGTTTGTGTTTGCCTGATATTTGTTACACTTATACAGAGGGAATAGATCAACTTTATTGACTCATATAAACACCCAGAACTAAGAAAATATTTAGCAGTGTTGTCTCTAAATATCTCATCCTCTCAAGAAAAATGAACACCTTAAAGTGTTACTTTCCAGTTGGTATGCTTAATCATACAGTGAAATCTCACTTTAAAATATATCAAATATGGATTTAAACCAGATTAGTTTCCCCCAAATACCTTATTCTAGTTAAAGCCCAGGAGTAGAACTTCTGTCTCCTAATGCCAGCATTGTATTTCATTCCTTTGCATTTCTGTTGCTACTACCTTATTTTTTAAAAAAATATTGGGATTTAGGATATATGTTGGGTTGTTTTGTTTTAGTTTTGTTAGAAATTCAGAGAAGGAACTATTTTATTCAGGATTCAAATGGAATGCTGGGCATAGAAGTCAGGATTTCAATTTCCAAAAATACAGTGACAGGCAATAGGTTTACCCTTTCATCTTAACCTAAAAATTGGACAAAATACTAACCTAAAAATTGGACAAAATACATGAAACAATGGTTTCCAAATTTTGGACAACAGGCAGCACAGGATAATTTTTTTTTTTTTTTTCTTTGCTGCATTGGGTCTTCATTGCTGTGCCTGGGCTTTCTCTAGTTGTGGAGAGCGGGGGCTACTCTTCGTTGCAGTGCAGGGGCTTCTCATTATGGTGGCTTCTCTTGTTGCGGAGCATGGGCTCTAGGCACGTAGACTTCAGTAGTTGTGGCACGCAGGTTTAGTAGTTGTGGCTTGCAGGCTCTAGAGGCTCAGTAGTTGTGGCTCACAGACTTAGTTGCTCCATGGCATGTGGGATCTTCCCGGACCAGGGCTCGAACCCTTGTCCCCTGCATTGGCAGGTGGATTCTTAACCACTGTGCCACCAGGGAAGCCCCAGGTTAATGATTCATGAGAGAAGGGAAACATTGAAGAGAACCCTGTGATTTTCCCAGCTTATTGATTGGAGGCCATTTTCAGGATGCAGACCAGGTAAGGTCAATCCAAACAGAACCTGCTCGTCTTGCTGAGTTGAGGAGACAGCTCAGCAAGAGTTGGGGAGCCCAAGACAGCCAGAAATAGTTGGGCAAAATACAACAGAGGAGGAAATGTACTGAGAGGTCCCCCTCAGTCTTTGGTGGGTACTGATCTATGCAGGTAGGTAAGAATACTACCTGAAACCAGAGAAGGAACCACTAGGAAGGAGCAGGCAGAACAATCTTGAGAGCTCACATAGGTCTGGGAATAGTTTTGCATCTCTTACAGCCTGAATGGAAAGAACCCTAACATGTGAGGCATTGAGTAGAGTCCTCACAATGGTACTGCCTTAATAGTGGATCCAAATTGGCCCTAAACTAATGGCTTCCCAGAACCCATACTAAACAAAGCTGAAAAGCAAGACTCAAAGAATCAAACTGATTCTAAATAATTTAATTGTGTCCTAGAACAAAGCTCAACTATATTTAAAGGAATACAGTAAAATCGAGAGCCCAGAAAAGTAAAAAGTAACATGTCTCACTTCTAGTGGAAAATTATCAAGCATGCAAAGAAATAGGTAATGATGACCTGTAACTGGGAGAAAATTAACCTGGGAGAAACAGACTGAGAAATGATAGAGATGGTAAAATTAGCAGACAAGGGTTTTAAAACAGTTATTATAAATAAAATCTATATGTTTAAAAAGGGAAAGAAAAGCATGAACATGACAAGTAGAGAAAAGGATGATATAAAAAAGACTGAAACCTCTAGATGAAAAATATAACATTTGAAATGAAAAACACTCTGGCAGGAATTAACAGTAGATTAGACACTAGAGAAGAAAGATCTATTGCTTGAAAACACAGCAATACAAGCCATCTAAAGTGAAACACAGAGAGGAAAAAGACTGAAAAAAAGAGCAGAATATTAATGACAAAAGGGGCAATGATACCATGTAGTCAAATATACATGTAATTGGACTCTCCAAAATAGATGATAGAGCTCAAAAATATTTGAAGGAATAATCATCAAAAATGTTATAAATATACTAAACCCACAGATCGAAGAAGCTTGATGAAGCCCAAATAGAAGAAATATGAAATGCATACAAGTAGTCATTGTAATAAGTTACAACCTCTTTATTCTTTTTTTTTTTTTTTTTTTTTGGTACGCGGGCCTCTTACTGTTGTGGCCTCTCCTGTTGCGCTCCGGATGTGCAGTCTCAGCGGCCATGGCTCACGGGCCCAGCCGCTCCGAGGCATGTGGGATCCTCCCAGACCGGGGCACAAACCTGTGTCCCCTGCATCAGCAGGCGGACTCACAACCAGTGCACCACCAGGGAAGCCCATAACCTCTTTATTCTAAAGAATTATTTAGATTCTATTCCCATTCTGCAAGTGAGGAACCTGAAGTCCAGAATGTTGATTTGCCCACAGTCCACAGTTTGTCTCTCAGGTCCTAGTGGTCAGAGGGCATCCCTTCTTATCCTGGGCTCATTCCTGTGAGGTTTTGCTGGATGCTGGACGGTACCTACAGATTCCAGAGGTCAAGAATATGTAGCTCTACATAGTTTGAGGAATTTCCACATGTTTTATTATCTTTTGCACGGTGAACTGACACTGTGCATACAAGAGGCTGAGTGCTAATGAACAACTAGGAATTGGGGGATAAAATTATTTATAAGTAACATTTGACTTGGAGTCTATGTGGGGAAAATAATAGAATAAGTAGATGAGGAAGAAAACTAGGATTGTTGTTTATTATGCATGATAAAGAAGAAAGAGCAATTTGAGAGAAGTCAATTAATTGAGGAATAAGATTGAAAGCCACAAAGCGAATGATAACAAGAGTATACAAAGATAAACTAGTGAATCAAAATCTCTGTAACGAGGATCCACAAATAAAGGGATGATTGATTTAGGCAGCTGTTTTTGTAGAGGTGTTTTTTTTTTCCCCCTTTTACTATTCAGTTTTCCAACATCTATCTAAACTGCATAGCATTATCACTTCTCTATTCTAATCTCTCTCTTACTGCTTAAAATTATCACTCTTTTATTTCAAAATGTGGCTTCTTATCCTTTGATCCACTAATTGACTTTATTACCCTCAAACCCTTCTTGCCTTCGTGTGCTGCCTGATTAAAAAAAAAAATCAACTCATTCCCAATTTTTCACACTCCTCCCTCCCATTTCTTCCCCTTTCCTCTGGATATTTAGAAGCTATAGAGTGCAAAGATTCTACCTCTAAGAGAAATTTCAGTTGTTTCAAACATTGGTCTCATGAGACCCCTTATTAAATGTTGACTATAAAACGTAACTTTTGGAACAAGGACATTATGCCATGAGCAGTTGAGATTTGGGGGGGATATAGGAATTCTACTTTTTTGTGTGTGAGTCAATATTCTAGAAACTTAAATAAAACCTCCAGTATTTTTCTTTTCCAATCACCTTATCACACCAACTTTTCCTAGAATCAGGGGGATTTTAGAATCTGGAGTTCACAATGGGTATGTGTGTAAAACTCAGAGAACAGAAATTGCATCTTTATTTTCACTAATCTGTAATGATACTTAACATTTCCTTTACTTATGAAATTTGGCAAAAAGCCACAGTGGTGTTTGTAGTACTTATGACTTTAGCCTTAATAGAAATCTTTGATATTTTCATATTATAATTATTATGGATAACTCAAAAATGATTTACCTTCATTACTATTCTAAATTAATGTTATTAGAATTGTTGCTAGATATTGTTAGTTAATGAAGTAATAAAGAATGAAATTTTATCTTTTAATAGATAAGTTTATGGCATTGATAGTGATGATGGTTTCATGAGTGTATACTTATTTCCAAACACATTGAGTTGAATGCATTAAATATCTATAGCTTTTTGTATGTTAATCATATCTCAAAGCAGTTAAAAGACTGTTTTGATATCAAAATTTTAATATATTTGGTTTTCTATGTATGTATTTCCTTTCATGAATTTAAAAACACTATCTGAGAAGGGGGACATGGCACAAGACAAACTGAGTCTCCTCTACTAGATACTCTAAAACTCCTGTACTAGATAATGGTGCAGTATGATTACAAAGAAAAGGCTGTTTTGGTTTACCTGAGGCACAAGTGCCTGAGGCTACAAGTAGTCAAGTGATTTTCTTCCAAGATGATTCCACTTAGTGCCTCCTGTAAAAGCATTTTCTCAGTTTAGTATTATTTTTTATTGGAGGAAGACTGCAAAACCAGCTTTCTGTCTATCATGATCTAAGGAGCAGGGAGAACTAGTTTAAGTGATAATATGTGCTGCCCAGGGAGAGGTGCCGAACTGTAGAGAACAGAGATCCGAATTGGGGGACAGAAACAGAAGATTCAAGTCTGGGCTCAGACCCTGGGTAGGATATCTTTCCTACAGTTAGTGTTATCCTTGGAATAAAAGAATTTTGTTTGGTGATATTTAAGATGCCTTTTCTTTCTTAAATCACATGGCTCTTCTCAAGAATATTGCTGCTCCATTGAGAGAAACTCCTTTAAAGTCAGGATGAATCTGCTTGCATTAATCCATCCAGTCCTAGTCCTCCCACCCCTTGACCAATATACCTATGTAAGGCTGTCACGTAGTCTCTGTGTGACTGTAGATAAGTGGCTTGATTTCATCTGTGCATCCAGTCTCCTTGTTTGAAAATAATATTAATAATAATAATGACAATAATAATAACCTCTGAGAACAGTAAAGGTTAAATAACATATCACATGTCAAACAAACACCTAGAGTGGGATCTGGCACACAAGAAGGTGTTTAATCAACCTTAGACTTCAATTCCTCTTGGAAGAGAGGAAAGATAAATATCTCACCGAAGACCAAACCCCAATACTTTGAAACTTCCACATTGTTTCTTTGATATTGAGCTAACAGGCTTTAGTAAGTGGATTATGTGTATGTGAACATTTGTCCAGAGTGGAACCCAGGGAGTACCTGCTTGGAGTCTGTCTCTTAGTGATTTATTAAAAATAATCATTAACTTCTCCTCCTCATCCTCCAGCCTCTCTTCTTTTTGTTCTTTTTCTTGAACTTCTTGGGTTAAAAATGCTATTACCGTTTTTTTTACAATGTCTTAAATTTTTAAAAAATGATAGCTCCAGATGGCTGTCATTCATTATGATGAATAAATATGGCATGGTGATTGTCCCCCAAAAAACTCTATTTCTTTGGTGCCAGTAGAGTGAGTGAGTGTGTGTGTGTTATATTCATATACATACATATATATTATTCACATACACCTATATATATATGTGTGTGTGTATATATATATATATATAGAGAGAGAGAGAGAGAGAGAGAATATATATACACTAACTAAACTTTCTTCAGCTTGCAGTCAATAATAAGATAAGTTCATTTTATCAGAATACACACTGAAACCATTCATGACAGTTGTTACCAAACTGAACTTGGGTCTGCTCACCTGACACGCAGAAAAGCCAATCCACTGACTGGGAGTTGTGGCAAAGGAATGTACAGAGTTTATTGCAGGGTACCAAGCAAGGAGAACAGGCAACTCATTCTCAAAAGATCTGAATTCTCCCAGGGCTTTCAGGGAAGGGTTTTTAAAGACAGTGTGAGGGAGAGGGTCACAGGGTACATGAGCAGCTTGTGCATAATTCTCTGATTGGTTGATGGTGAGATAACAGGGTAAGGTTTTAGGAATTTCAATCATCAACCTTCTAGTTCCAACCAATCTTGAGGTCTACATGCTGGTGGTCAGCATGCAGTCAACTTCCTCCTCCTGATGGGGGTTTTAGTATCTGCAAAACAACTCAGGAATATGGCTCAGGATATTATCTATAGCCCTTGAAAAGGAACTAAAAGTCCTTGACTTTGTTTAATGGCTAAACAATTATTATTTTGTCTTGCTTGACTGCTTTCTTCTATTTCTGCATTTTCTCACATCTCTGATTAAATTTGCTCTTTGGAACTCAGGGACGGCCTAGGAGGCTAAAGCTTTTCTACAAACAAAAGATGGCAGACATTGGCAGTGGGGGAGTCTATCCCCAGGAAGGCCTTGCAGGGTCCTACTTTGTTTCACAGCCTAAAAATGTAAAAATGCCTGCAGAGAATATGAGCATATTGAATTTCCTTACTTTACTGTTTCTCAGAGTATATCCTAACCAGATGATGTAATCTAATTGTATCAGCCTAGAAATATATAGAATTTTATTTTAACGTTAAAAAGGTCAGTACCTTTGGAACCTAAAATCTTTCCTGTTTTCTTTTCTCTGCTGGAAGCTCATCATCAAAGGATTACAAGATATCTTTAATAAAAAGTAGAATTTTATAAACTTAAATTTACTTATTCTTTTCCATATATAAAGTTCTTTTGATGAATACTCCCTAAATATATGGGAAAGCAATATGTACTTTATTGAATGATAAGTGAAATTTATAGTAATATACTTGATGTGGACATAGATTTCTTTTGAGGCAATTTTTTGAACTTTAACTGTTATTGAACATTATATCTTTTAATCACTTCCAAACTTATTCTAATATTTTATTGCTTTACTTCAACCTGAAAATGTTCAAGCTTTCGAATAGTATTCTACTAGCTGCAGAATGAAACCCTGTTATTTTCTGATTCAGCTTGGATTTTTAGAACTTTGTTATCAGATGCATTTTAATTAAAAAATTTAAATTACCCATTATATTCATGGCTCTGTGCCGACCATTTAAGAGAAGATTTTTTTCAAAAGGAATTCTTACTTTTATTCAGCTTCTAAGTTGAGAATATAAATTTACTCCAATAGAATAAATAACACAATTACAAAGTAGCACATCAATGAGTTTAAAACAAAGAAGTAAAAATATGTAATTGATGCTATTACGATTTGGGACCAAATGAGCTTTTTAGTAACGAGAAGGATTTCACTGAGAGTTATGAAGAATCTCCTTGGTTTTTGTTTTATTTTTTGTTTGAATAAGGAATAAAAAAGGCTCAGAAGAGGAGCAACATGCTGCTCAAGGTCACTCAGTAGCTAATGCTAGACCTGAGAATATAACTCAAATATTTTGACTCCTAGTTTGATATCAGATATCCTGGGAGTCTGTGTGAACTGGACATATCTTTCGATGTTGGGCTAACCCACATAAGATTACTTGTAATATGATCATATGAAAGAGACTGGCCAAATCACATTTAGCTCTGAGAAGGAAGAAATTTGAAATTTCTTTAATATAGATAGGCTTATTTAGCAATTCTGTTACAGGAGAGATTCAACAATAATAATGCCACTATTATAATGCCATTTCTGTAATAATAGCACTTCTGTTATAAAACACTATTATTATAGAAATGCTATTATAAGAAAAGCTCTGTTATTTAGAATTGCTTATGCAATAAAAGTGCTAAAAAAGTCTTCTTACATTATAGAAAATTATTGCAAAATTTTCTTGCTTTGCAATGAAATTTTCATTCCAAATATTATTTGATTCTCCTGTAAAATGGCTCTCAGATTTTATTCTGATAACTCTGAGGTCTGGGCCAGATGGCTATTTAGGACGGGAAATTGCTTGACAGCCAAAGTCGCTTGGTCAAATAAGTCCACTTCCTATTTGTCTGTTTCTATGAGATTAAGGGCGTCTGACTTCTTTGCATTTTCATTCTCAAATACTGTATTCTTTTATTGTCTTTCTAAAAATACTATGTGCCTACCTTTTTATAGAGGGTTCAGGTAGTTTTGTTTCACTAAAGTTAGATAGCTACACTCTTGCTTTTACCTTAATTCTGTTAAACTAAATAAAAACTGAGTGTAATTGATTAGAGCAATAGTAATTTAAGGTTTAAATTATACCTCACTTATACTTTATAATAGGGTGAATTTTAATAACCTATATGTTGTAGATAGGTAAGTATGAACTGAGGGAAAGGCAAGTTTGTAAATACAGAGATGCATTAAAAAATATATATATATATCTGTATCATCTCACACCGGTCAGAATGGCTATCGTCAAAAAATCTACAAAAAATAAATGCTGGAGAAGGTGTGCAGAAAAGGGAACCCTCCTGCACTGTTGGTGGGAATGTAAATTGATACAGCCACTATGGAGAACAGTATGGAGGTTCCTTAGAAAACTAAAAATAGAACTACCATCGACCCAGCAATCCCATTACTGGGCATATACCCTGAGAAAACCATCATTCAAAAAGAGTCATGTACCGCAATGTTCATTGCAGCTCTATTTACAATAGCCAGGATGTGGAAGCAACCTAAGTGTCCATCAACAGAGGAATGGATAAAGAAGATGTGGCACATATATAAAATGGAATATTACTCAACCATAAAAAGAAACGAAATTGAGTTACTTGTAGTGAGGTGGATGGACCTAGAGTCTGTCATACAGAGTGAAGTAAGTCAGAAAGAGAAAGACAAATACCGTATGCTAACACATATATATGGAATCTAAAAAAAAAAAAAAATTGTCATGAAGAACCTAGGGGCAAGATGGGAATAAAGACATAGACCTACTAGAGTATGGACTTGAGGATACGGGGAGGGGGAAGGGTAAGCTGGAACGAAGTGAGAGAGTGGCATGGACATATATACACTACCAAAGGTAAAAGAGATAGCTAGTGGGAAGCAGCCGCATAGCACAGGGAGATCAGCTCGGTGCTTTGTGACCACCTAGAGGGATGGGATAGGGAGGGTGGGAGGGAGACACAAGAGGGAGGAGATATGGGGATATATGTATATGTATAACTGATTCACTTTGTTATAAAGCAGAAACTAACACACCATTGTAAAGCAATTATACTCCAATAAAGATGTTTATATATATATATATATATATGTATATCTTAGTGGAGTATTGAAACAATATGTGAGTGTTTAGGTTAGGGCTGTTGCTTTTTAGAAAATTATTTATAGGACTTAGTAAAGACAAGCTAGAGTTTTCTTACAATCAACACTATATCACATAGAATCATGGGTTTGCAGGTTTTAAGGAATCTTAATGATTATGCCAGTGGTTTCCATATACTTTTAAATATCAGAAAATACATTTTAAAAATGAAATTTTATTTAGAATCCCCAGCATCCAAACAGATAATTGACATTTTACTAGCCTAAAGTATCATCTATGTTTATGTTTACAATATTTTCTTATTATAAAATCAGTCAATGAGTCTAGTATGACCTGATGATCATACATTTGAAATTGGAGGGTATGTGTGCTGATTGCTCTCCTCTGGCTCCCTCAATGTATAATTTAGTTCTGTATTTTGACTTTGTTGCACAGTATCAGAATATCCTGAGACACACAGATAAGTAGTTGCAAATGATAATTTTCCTATAAAAGAGTGCCTTGAAATGTTTCATTCTCTTAAATTAACAGCTAAAGAAGTTTGAAAGAATAGAGGGAGAGAATTTTGGTTTCAAGATTGAATTAGTATCTATAACTCAAAACAGATCACAATTTTTACCCAGAGAATCAGCACCTAGAACTTAAAATACACCCTAAAATTATCTCTAATTCTATGTTTTCAGGACACACTTTATTATATATTCTCTTGTTATTGTACAACGAACTTTTGTCTGTCAGAGAATGTGGGCTGTGTTGATACACCATGTCAGTCAGTGTCTAGCAATTAACTGAATGTGTGGCACACATGTGCTGGGTAAAACATCTGCCAGAACGGTACACAAATGGGATAACTGGTGGCACAGGAGAACATACTGGTATATGGATAATATTTATATTTAACACATTTCAGTGTGTTTTTGAAATTAAAGTTGTGAAAATAGATGAATAAGTATTTCCATGATTAAATACGGGGACTTCCCTGGTGGCTCAGTGTTTAAGAATCCTCCTGCCAATGCGAGGGACACATGTTCGAGCCCTGGTCCGGGAAGATACCACATGCCACGGAGCAACTAAGCCTGTGCGCCACAACTACTAAGCCTAAGCTCTAGAGCTGTGCAGGTGCCACAGCTACTGAAGCCCACGTGCCTAGAGCCTGTGCTCCACAGCAAGAGAAGCCACCGCAGGGAGAAGCCACCACAACGCAATGAAGAGTAGCCCCCGCTCGCCGCAACTAGAGAAAGCGTGCACGCAGCAACGAAGACCCAACCGAGCCATAAATAAATAAATTTATTAAACAAAATGATTAAATTTGAATCACATGTATGAGGATATACTTAAAACACTAAGTTCTTCAGAAAAGTATCTCTAAATCATTAGCCAAATCCAATGATCCATTCAATTTTTTTTCACTAAGTAGTTATCCAGTACCCACGTTAGTATTCTTGTGTCCTAGGGCATTCTATTTTGTCCTTTGGCAACTCTGACCATGAAAAAAATCCGTTTTTACAGTGAGCTGAATCATGTTTTCCTGAGACCTCTACCATATTTCAAGTTCTGTTCCTTGGGATCACACTGAACAAATCTGCATTTTGTCCTTATGATAATTCTTCAGATATTAGAGGATGATTCTTATATCTTATTTGATTTTCTCCATCTGCATGCCTAATATCCTTAGTTCCTTTAATTATTCTTCAAATAACTTGCTTTGGTTGCCCTTCCTTGTTTCCTTTGTTCCAAATGAATTCCATAGCCTATATGCCCTCTAAGAAATGATACTTAGGCCTGAATACAGACCTGGATGTTGTTTGACTTCATAGGGATTTTGTGATTATTACCCTACTCTCTCTGTATATAAAAAAATTTAAAGTTTCATTGAACTAACAAGATTCCATTAATTATGCTATTTACTCCATCTGATATTATTGCCAAAAGTTTTTCTAACATCTTTATGGGAGTATAATTGCTTTGCGATGTTGTGTTAGTTTTGGTTGTATAACAAAGTGAATCAGCTACACGTATACATATATCCCCATATCCCCTCCCTCTTGCATCTCCCTCCCACCCTCCTTATACCACCCCTCTAGGTGGTCACAAAGCACCGAGCTGATCTCCCTGTGCTATGCAGCTGCTTCCCACTAGCTATCTGTTTTACATTTGGTAGTGTATATATGTGAATGCTACTCTCTCACTTCGTCCCAGCTTACCCTTCCCCCTCCGCCCCCATATCCTCAAGTCCATTCTCTACATCTGTATCTTTACTCCTGTCCTGCCCCCAGGTTCATCAGAACCACTTTTTTTTTTTTTTTTTTAAGATTCCATATATATGTGTTAGCATATGGTGTTTGTTTTTCTCTTTCTGACTTCACTCTGTATGACAGACTCTAGGTCCATCCACCTCATTACAAATAACTCAGTTTCGTTTCTTTTTATGGCTGAGTAATATTCCATTGTATATATGTGCCACATCTTTATCCACTCATCTGTTGTTGGACACTTAGGTTGCTTCCATGTCCTGGATATTGTAAATAGTGTTGCAATGAACATTGTGTTACATCACTCTTTTTGACTTATGGTTTTCTCAGGGTGTATGTCCAGTAGTGGGATTGCTGGGTCATATGGTAGTTCTATTTTTAGTTTTTTGAGGAACCTCCATACTGTTCTCCATAGTGGCTATATCAATTTACATTCCCACCAACAGTGCAAGAGTGTTCCCTTTTCTCCACACCCTTTCCAGCATTTACTGTTTGTAGATTATTTTTGATTATGGCCAGTCTGACTGGTGTGATGTGATACCTCATTGTAGTTTTGATTTGCATTTCTTTAATGATTAGTGATGGTGAGCATCCTTTCATGTGCTTGCTGGCAATCTGTATATCTTAAATATGTATATTTTGGTGTTGTCATGATATTTCCTGCATTTGTTTTTAGGAAATAGAAGATTTTAAATGTAATTCATATAAATATAACTTAGACTCATCTCATTCTACCCTATAATTTTTATTTTTGGTTCTGTCATACAGCCTTGTGATCTGAAAATGTGATAAAAATGATCTATGTTTATTTAAGTAAGGGATAAAGAAGAATTTTTAAAGTCACTAAGGAGAACTCTTTAAGTATCACTATTTTTAAAGTTAGGTGCATTGTGTCTATCACATTTCTAAAATATTCCAGTTTAGTAACTTTATTATTAGTGTTAAAAATTATACTTAATTCATGTTATTTATCTAACATACTTACAATCTATAATTTCATTCTGGAGTTTTAATTGAGATTGATGTTAAATTTACCATTCTGTTTGATTGTGGATATCTCCGAACCTTTTTTTTTTTTTCCGTGTTGGACTATTGCAACGCTTTTAGTTTTTTGACACTAATGAAGTAAAAAAAAAAAAGGTGGGTGGTGAATTTTGGTGGTTCTATTATCCACCAAATATTATCCACCAACACAACTCAGAAAGTAGAATTTGCCTTAGTGAATTTACGAAAATCCAAGTTCTGTTGTTCAAATTTGAGCGTGCTGTGAATGGATCTGTTTCTCAGGGATGAACTTTCACTAACCAAGCTCATTGTAGACAGATGTACAAATAACACTGTCATCCTATCAACTTATAGTGAGACACAACTCTCATGGAAGAGTGAAGTATCCTGAATATAGATTTACATAACATTGAAATTTTACTCAGAGGGTTAACTTGGTAGGCATGAAATTGAATCTAGTATTTAATGGAAGGAGGCAGTAGCAGCAATTTCCTCAAGTTAGATACCTTAGGTTAGGAATGAATAGTTCAAGTCTGTGAGCCAGAACATACTTTTGCTTCTCTTCTAGTCCCAAATTCTGGTTATTCTTATTTCAGACATACCAATCTCTTTCATATTTACAAGTCTTTCTTTCAGTATATTAATTCATTCAGTCAAGCCTTGTTGTCTGAGGGCCTCTCCTTTACTTAAGATGACTTTTGTATCTCTGATTCATTCTAACATATGTCAGCTTTACAATTCTAAAGGAAATCTTACTTTTCTTATTTCCAAGTGGAAGAAACATCAAACATCTATATAAATTGGTTCCTGACTTCTGAATCTGGCATAGATGGAATTTTGTCATCTGATACTTTTGTGTGTGTGTGTGTGTGTTTGACCTGTAAATACTTTTTAAATTTAAAGCCAACATTTACATTAGAAGTCTGGATTTTTGACTACTTGAAAAATTTTATTTTTCAATTTTAAGACCTGCCAAGTAAAGCCCAAATTCCCTCCCAACAAGTGACTGTAGCAGAGTACTGCCGCCACTGTGGACAGAGCCTGTGCTCCCAAATTCACTAGTTCCCTACTAGCTACCTCACTCATTTATACTACTCGAATGCCCCCTAGAGGCATTTGAGTTTGAGAAACTTGAATACTGTCTTTAGCACCATTTTCTCCCTCACTCCTCCGCAAGAACACCCTCCAGCTTTCAACCATTTCCTTAAATATTGCCAGCTGTGGTCCAGGAATCTCACTTGTAAGCTCTGTCAGTACCCTGATATGTAATATGTCAGGTTAAGGACATTTGGACTGATTGGGGATAGCTAGATATGTTTTTACAGTCTCTTTAATCATGTTTTTTTCCTTTCCATTTTCTATTCAGTAATAATATATCTTGATTATAACAATATCAAGCAGTCTGTCGATTTCTCGTTTAATCATCACTTAAGTCACTGTTCCATAACAATAGTGAAATGTTTATCTGAATGTAAACATTTGCTATTATAAGTAATTATGAATAATCATTTGGCACGATATTCTGTGTAAACCTGTTAATAATAAAAAATATATAATATTGCTTTATATTGCATAACAAAAATGTGAGGAGAAATATGACAGTATTGCTAGAAATCTAATGCCACAGGTAAATAAACAAAAGCTAGATTAAAAAACCACTTCCTCTTACCAAAGCAGAAAAAGGAATGAAATAAACAGAACAGGTCTACCTAAGAGTGTTTTGCTGTGATTTTGCAAATATAGAGAAACCAATAATGGAGAGATGCATTATGGTTTAGTATAAAGATGGGCTTGATTCTTAGTGAGCTTATTTCAAATGCTGACTGGTTTAGCCATGAGGGCTTGGGCAAGACTCTTCTGAATTGAGCCTTAGTTTCCTCAACTATAGAAATAAAATTAAGAAAAGAAGAGTTTTGTTCTCTTTTTAAATCTCCTGTCTTCAGCAGCTTTTGGGGTTCTGGAGAAAATGGAGCATGAGTGCATTCAGCTTTGTAATCTCTGTGTATCCCATAGGTGTTTTTCCTTAAATTTTTCAAGGCACCCTTCTTAATAGTTATCTTTATTTATTATGGATTTACTTGTACATTTAAGATAGCTTCTTTTGTTGGTTTCTTGTTGATAATACATGTAATGAATTCTCAAAATAACTTGTTGTTTGTAGGATATAAAAAATTATAAGCCTAGAGGTATAGGTACTTAATATTTTGTTTCAGTTTTCATCAATTTAGTGCTAGGAAGTTGAGGAAGTAAAGGTTTTCAATAG
Source organism: Phocoena phocoena (assembly GCF_963924675.1). Classification (NCBI taxonomy): domain Eukaryota; kingdom Metazoa; phylum Chordata; class Mammalia; order Artiodactyla; family Phocoenidae; genus Phocoena; species Phocoena phocoena. The sequence goes on along the minus strand of NC_089230.1, from coordinate 59,778,368 downwards.
TATTTGGTCCTGAAACACTTAATATGCAGAATGTTATGTTACACCCTAGTGGAGAAATTCTGTTGAATAATGTTAAATATGATAGACTTTTATTGGAGACTTAAACATAGAATGGTTAAATGCAGAAAAATATTACACTCAAGAATATTGAAGAGTTGTGATATTTTTTCAGTAATGTAATTTTGCTGATTTGCTTCACAAAGACTATAACTGTGTAGTTGCCTGTGAGTGGACTTACTTTGAGCATTATAGAAAATGTGTTGGCTTTCTTATCTGCTGGTGACTTACCCTGCCTATAGCCCCCATCCCCTAAAATACCTTGTAATTTCCTCCTAAAGCTATAGAATAACTTTTTATTTTGAAAATACAAGGTAGTTTTGGCCATATAAACCTGGGTTCAAAACCTGAATGTAGTACTTATTAACTCTCAATTATTGGATAAATTATATAAAACTCATGGCCTTAGTTTCATCATCTGTAAAATAAGGAAAATAATATTTACTCTAGAGAATGTTGTGAGAATTACATGAAGTTATAAATATTGACACTTAGAATATTCTGTGAATGTTAGTTTTTTCTTCCTCTCTCCTTGCCTCCCTTCCTTCCTTCCTACCCTCCTTCCTTCCTTCCTTCCTCCCTTTTATATCAAATGCACTTAATGCATATATCGTATGTATTTCTATGATATAATATGCATTTAAAAGCTCAACCCAATATTTTGGGGGCACCTCCTCTGTGTTAAAGCACTTTGTTAGACACTGGGATTCAGAGATGAGGAAGAAAATAATGTTCCTGTTTTCAAAGTGGTAAAAACTGAAATATAAGTAAACCAACAAATACAATACAACGTGACATGTTCCATTTTTCGTAGGAAGTGCTATAGACACCCCGGTCAGCCTGGAAGATCAGGAAAACCAATCTGTAGGAGTATGCGCTTGAGCTGTCAGTTAACTCGGAGGAGGAATGGACCCAGGTAGATAAGGAAGGTAATCAGGCTGAGGCCTAAGAGGACCTGGCATGTTTAGGAACCTGCAAATAGATTGGTGAGGCTCTAACCCATGGGATGGGGAGGCCCATGAAGGGAGCAGCAAATGTAATAGTAGAAGGAGATGAGATAATAAGGGGCTTTGTGTGCCATATTTAGAAGTTACACTATCTTCTACCTGATTTTCTTCAGAATTATAATTTTGAATGGCTGCATAATATATACATAATTCATATGTTCTACTGCTTTTTTTCTCTCTAGAAAATAATCCTTATGGTTCTGATTCTCAACTTTGGCTACACATTAGAATCACCTGTGGTGGAGCTTAAAGGAAATAAAGCCTCAGACCACCCCTGGAGATTATGATTAAATTGATGTGATGGTTTGGTTGGGGGATATCTTTGAGTGACTGCTGCCTCAAGCAATTTCATATTTCTGTTTGGACAGTTCAACATTTGTTCTTGTTAGGGATTTCCTCATTCATTCTTTCCTATATATTTGCTTTAGTTTATGATTTGCTTGAAGGATCTTCTCATAAAATCATCTCATATGTCCAACAAAATTAGGACCCAGAGCAATGACCATAAGATAGGAAGTCAAGACTAAAAGGGAAAAGCAAGGGTTTTGATGTACAAAAGTTGAAATAAGGTAGGGTGGGTAAAATAATTCTTCATATAATTTCTGAAGAAACAAAGTTTTACTTATCATTTAGTCCTAGCTGATATTTCTCATCTAGGGACTACATTAGATGGTGAATGCTGTAGTGAACATCCACATGAATAAGTCTTTTCATGCTTTTTTGGTAGTATTTCTAGCAGAGTTACTGAGTGAAGAGCCTTATAACTCTAAAATGTATTGATTTACATTGTCACCAGCAATGAAGGAACACCCACCAGAACCCTAGAAGTGAAGCAGCATGATAATTGTGAATTTTCCCAATGTCTCAGAGTTCTGGCTGGAAATAAAATACACAACAGACTAGTTTCACAGGTTGGCTACCTTGGAGGTAAAAGAGAAGAGGACAGAGATTGGAGAATTACTTTGGAGAGTGAGTTGTTTGTATGCTGTGGCATTTCCTCTCTTACTCCCCAATGAGGAACAGACGGGATATTTCTCCATCTCAAGAGAAGATGGAGGAGCTTCAAGAGAACTGTTCAGAGAAAACGCTTTATGTTCCCTGATATTTAAGGGACACTGGGAATAGTTCCTAACCCATGCCTGAGAAGTTCAAAAGTGGCAGCTTGGGCCTGCGAATGGAGAGGAGCTAGCTGTATTATCCTTGGCAAAGATAGTTGAGTTTTTCAGTGGTCTGAGTGGGCTAGGGGAAGGGAACTCAACTGTATCATCTAGAAAGCTAGTCTGGGAGACTAGCTTTCAGGAAAAGCAAGTCTTCTGGCTGAGGGGAGACTTTCCTGTAGATAGAAAATGGGTAGTATGAAGAAGCCTCAAAAACTAGGGACTGAGGGAGGTTGTTCTAAAAGCCAATGGTAAGAAGTCTTCCTCTACAGAGAAGGAAACTAGAAGTTCCCTGAAATGTCCCAGGAGAAAACAAGCAAGCCCTGATGTCACACACAGCTCATTAGTCATAATACAGTGTCCCATTCCTATAATCCACCTTCCCCAGACACAACTCTACAGAGACCAAAATAGCAGCTAGAAAGGAGTTCTGAAGAGATAGAGTGAAGAAAAAGTAAAGAAGCTACTTATATTGCTTACTTTCTATAGAAATTTCTGAATCTAGGGCAGGCCCAAACAGAAGAATTTCATTAGAGTTTTGGAGTTTTGATATTAGACCAGACTGAACTTTCACTTTGTGCAAGTGATTACAAGTAGCTTTCGGATCAGAGACAGTAGTGAGAAAGAGTAAGTTGGTTATTGCCTGCATATGACTAAAATCCAATACTCCTTCAGTAAACTCAACCATTACATCTTGTGAACATTTTCATCTACATGTGCTTTTTATTTGTATTACTATTTTTCATTGATTGGCAGTTTTAAGTGATTGTGTATTAAAATCTGTTGATCTTTTCCTTCATTATTTCTTCTTTGCTTCAAAGCTGAAAAAGTGATTCTTTCAAAGTTATTCTATTCTCTTTTTTTCTTATTTTCCAGCAATTGCTTTTAAAAAAATTAACTATTACGTCTCCCTGTGTTTATTTTGGTATGTAGCAAAATGTTTATTAAATCAAGTTATCCCAGATTGCTATCCATGTCTGAAAATTGGCAAAATGTGGGCCTAAATGATTTTTTACTCCTCAGATAGGAAATTGGAGACATCCTTAGAAGTTTATTTTGTTCTTGAGTCTGAGGCTGAAAATAGCAGAAGAAATGGTTTTTGGACGGTGGGAGTGAGCTTAGTGTACTCCAGGCATCATTTGGTACAATTGGTCACTTCCTCCTTTTCAAAGCTAGCCCTTCTCTTGCAAGAAGCCCAAGTGACTACTATCTTCATTTTGGTCTACCTCTTTTCCCATTCATTTGGCTGATTTTTCCATTTCTATCCTAACACTAAATGTGGGAATTCCCCTGAATTTGGTTTTGGATCTGCGTTCCTGTTCTATATTTTCTTCCCAGACAACTCAAGCACTAATAATTTAAAACATATATTGGGGGCACCTGGAATTGGAGGCAGGTGGTTTAAAACCGGGCTCTCGAACTTCCGGGAAGATGGCGGAAGAGTAAGACGCGGAGCTCACCTTCCTCCCCACAGATACACCAGAAATACATCTACACGTGGAACAACTCCTACAGAACACCTACTGAACGCTGGCAGAAGACCTCAGACCTCGCAAAAGGCAAGAAACCCCCCACGTACCTGGGTAGGGAAAAAGAAAAAAGAATAAACAGAGACAAAAGGATAGGGACGGGACCTGCACCAGTGGGAGGGAGCTGTGAAGGAGGAAGGGTTTCCACACACTAGGAAGCCCTTTCGCAGGCGGAGACTGCAGGTGGCGGAGGGGGAAAGCTTCAGAGGAGCCACAGGGGTGCGGGGGGCAAAGCAGAGAGATTCCCGCACAGAGGATTGGTGCCGACCGGCACTCACCAGTCCGAGAGGCTTGGCTGCTCACCCGCCGGGGCGGGCGGGGCTGGGAGCTGAGGCTCGGGCTTTGGTCGGAGCGCCGGGAGAGGACTGGGGTTGGCGGCGTGAACACAGGCTGCAGGGGGTTAGTGCACCACGGCTAGCCGGGAGGGAGTCCGGGGAAAAGTCTGGACCTGCCGAGGAGGCAGGAGACTTTTTCTTCCCTCTTTGTTTCCTGTGGCGCGAGGAGAGGGGATTAAGAACGCTGCTTAAAGGAGCTCCAGAGACGGGCGCGAGCCACGGCTAAAAGCGCGGTCCCAGAGACGGGCAGGAGACGCTAAGGCTGCTGCTGCTGCCACCAAGAAGCCTGTGTGCGAGCACAGGTCACTATTCGCACCCCCCTTCCGGGAACCTGTGCAGCCCGCCACTGCCAGGGTCCCGTGATCCAGGGACAACTCCCGCGGGAGAACGCACGGCGCGCCTCAGGCTGGTGCAACGTCACGCCGGCCTCTACCGCCGCAGGCTCGCCCCACACTCCGTGCCCCTCCGTCCCCCCGGCCTGAGTGAGCCAGAGCCCCCGAATCAGCGGCTCCTTTAACCCCGTCCTGTCTGAGCGAAGAACAGACGCCTTCCAGCGACCTACACGCAGAGGCGGTGCCAAATCCAAAGCTGAGCCCCTGGGAGCTGTGGGAACAAAGAAGAGAAAGGGAAATCTCTCCCAGCAGCCTCAGAAGCAGCGGATTAAAGCTCCACAATCAACTTGATGTACCCTGCATCTGTGGAATACATGAATAGACAACGAATCATCCCCAATTAAGGAGCCGTGTGGATGAAAGGCTCTTGGTGCTGCAGCCAGGAGTCAGTGCTGTGCCTCTGAGGTGGGAGAGCCAACTTCAGGACACTGGTCCACAAGAGACCTCGCATATCCACATAATATCAAACGGCGAAAATCTCCCAGAGATCTCCATCTCAACACCAGCACCCAGCTTCACTCAACGACCAGCAAGATACAGTGCTGGACATCCTATGCCAAAAAACTAGCAAGACGGAGCACAACCCCACCCATTAGCATAGAGGCTGCCCAGAATCATAATAAGTCCACAGACACCCCAAAACACAACACCAGTCGTGGACCTGCCCACCAGAAAGACAAGATCCAGCCTCATCCACCAGAACACAGGCACTAGTCCCCTCCACCAGGAAGCCTACACAACCCACTGAACCAACCTTAGCCACTGGGGACAGACACCAAAAACAACGGGAACTACGAACCTGCAGCCTGCAAAATGGAGACCCCAAACACAGTAAGATAAGCAAAATGAGAAGACAGAAAAACACACAGCAGATGAAGGATCAAGATAAAAACCCACCAGACCTAACAAATGAAGAGAAAATAGGCAGTCTACCTGAAAAAGAATTCAGAATAATGATAGTAAAGATGATCCAAAATCTTGGAAATAGAATAGACAAAATGCAAGAAACATTTAACAAGGACATAGAAGAACTAAAGATGAAACAAACAATGATGAACAACTCAATAAATGAAATGAAAAATACTCTAGATGGGATCAGTAGCAGAATAACTGAGGCAGAAGAACCGATAAGTGACCTGGAAGATAAAGTAGTGGAAATAACTACTGCAGAGCAGAATAAAGAAAAAAGAATGAAAAGAACTGAGGACAGTCTCAGAGACCTCTGGGACAATATTAAACGCACCAGTATTCGAATTACAGGGGTTTCAGAAGAAGAAGAGGAAAAGAAAGGGACTGAGAAAATATTTGAAGAGATTATAGTTGAAAACGTCCCTAATATGGGAAAGGAAATAGTTAATCAAGTCCAGGAAGCACAGAGAGTCCCATACAGGATAAATCCAAGGAGAAATATGCCAAGACACATATTAATCAAACTGTCAAAAATTAAATGCAAAGAAAACATATTAAAAGCAGCAAGGGAAAAATGACAAATAACACACAAGGGAATCCCCATAAGGTTAACAGCTGATCTTTCAGCAGAAACTCTGCAAGCCAGAATGGACTGGCAGGACATATTTAAAGTGATGAAGGAGAAAATCCTGCAACCAAGATTACTCTACCCAGCAAGGGTCTCATTCAGATTTGATGGAGAAATTAAAACCTTCTCTGGGCTCTAGATTCATATGTTCAGCTTTCCCTCATCGTGGGAGAAATGGCTAAAATCATCTAAGCATTTGCTAACTCATCCTTGACTTTTTTCTTTACACTTTCCTCCTATATCAAATTTATTAACAAAGCAGCCAATCCCAAAGCCAAAATATATTTCTGTATGCTTTCTCTACATGTCTGTTTTTGCTGCTCTACTCCAAGTTGCTAACTGTTTTAGGCAATTAATAACATCCTAAAAAGACCCTTCTCCTTTTATGGTACTCTATCCTTTTTTCAAGGCATTTAACACAGTTGAAGTTATTTATTGGTTTCTTTGTATGTTAACTTTCCTTTTCACTACACTGTAAGCTTACAAGGCTGTTGACTGAAAAAAAAAACATAAGAGCTGTGAGTTCAGTTATATTTGGGGACTTACTGAGAACTGTAGCCCAGGAGAGAGCCTCTCAGGTAGTGCTGATGAACTGCTCTGAAGAGGTGGCAGATGGGGGGAGGTCAGTATGTATATGATTTGGTGAAGGAGGTATGTGCAATCAGGCATATATCTCAGTAGAACGTTGCTGCTAGTCAAGAGGAGCAGATGTCTCCGTAAATGATTTTAGTGATTTTCTGGGAATGAGAAGATACGAGAATTGGGTTCATAAAATTTTCTCCTGAAAATATCTAACTCTCTGAAAGCCTGTTCTATCAGTTTTTCCTAGAGGACGGAGTGCTTCATTCCTGATCTCCACCCTGAACTCCTTTCAGGGTGTGTTATGGTCAACAGCTACAGTGGCTAAGGACCTAATCTTGTAGAGCTGGATGGCGCGTGACATATTTTAGTTTGTAAGGGAAGGAACCTTATTTGACTTGTTCTTCATGCCTTCAGTGCTTAGCACATTACCTGGTACATATTAAGCTCCTTATAAAGAGAAGACAATTCATTAAAAAACATGCTATATTGAATTTACTTTCCCTTTTCATACATTTTTATAATTTTACCGTGGATAAAGTTCTTAAACTCTTTGGGACAGGTTTTTAAAAACCTGTCTATGGAAAGGTTGTATTAGATAATCCAAAGGGTCTTGTATAAAATTCTTCGCTTTTGTTATTTCCTAATTACCTGATAAAGTACTTGATTTAGTAACTAAAAAATTTATTTTGTCAGTTTTATTATTTTATTGATTATGTATTTGTATGTTTCCATACTCTCAAGGTATGGAAATCCACTTACATTATATGATCTAATTCATTATTGATAGCCTTCATTTCCTATACACTAGCGTTTTGTAGGCCTATTTTATTCTCTATGCTACAATATTTGTCTTCCTTTTCTTCTCGCTGCTAGTTTTCAGCTGTTTCCTACCACTGTTCCTACTGCACACCATCTGTTGATTTGCACCAACAACAATCTCTGTTGAAAAATCTCCTAAGGATCCCTGACTTTAACTTCTTTTCCTTCTTATTGTTATAAGCTGTTGAACTTTGCAACTAATGCTATGTGTGATAATGGTTGTAATCCTGTTTTTCTCTACCTCCTTCTCTTTGCTGTTTTTTCCTTTAAGTGGTATATTTTGAAATAATAATATTTCTTATGACTTACAGTGTCTTAAAAAATTCACTTTTAATAAAATCATCATACAGTGATTATGATTGATTTCATAAATTTGTCATTCATTCCATAAAATTTATTGTTCATCTACTATGCATTAGGCAATGATGTTAAATAGGTATTTGCTATTCATATTGGTATCAGATCATAGAGACATTATTTTAATTAATGTTTTTAACTTTCACCAATTTCATTCATTTTAAATCATTGGAATTAATTTATGGGACTGTAGTAATTTCTGTATTTAAATTTCAGTTTTCTTGTAGTTCTTTTGTTTTCCAACTCTGAGCACCAACCAACTTTTTGTACATATAGGTTTTCAGTTGATAATTCTTAGTTAATAATACTTGCTGAGTCCTTACTGTGTGTTCTACATTGAGTGATAAAATAATCATAGCTCTACTCTCATGGAAACCAATTTTGGAAGAAGACAATGTTCTAGTAAACAAATAAATATGTAATTACAAATTCTGATAAATGCTTTGGAGAAAATAATGTGTATTGAGAGAGAATAACAAGGAAGAATTACTTTTGTTGATCCAGCTCAATATATTCAATTCAACCTCTTGCCTCAATTATAGGCAAACATTTTTCTTGTCTGCTATATGTTTCCATCATGTGTTAACATGTGGTGCCTCAAACTTAACATCTTCCTCTCCTCTTTCCCCTTCCCTTCCTCCTTATTCTTCACCTCCTCCTTCTCTTTCTTCTTCTTCTTCATATTGCTTACTGAATGTTTACTTTCTGCCATGAAATGTGGTGGGAACTTTATAAATGTTAACTCTGTACATTTAAATTGCAGGGTAACTATTAATATTATTGTGCACATTTTACTGATATGAGAATTGAATCTTTAAATAGGTGAAGTAACTTTTTTTGGTCACTCAGTAACGAATCTTCAAGCAGGGATTCTAACTCAGGTCTTCTGATTCCAAAGTTCATGTTCTTTATTGTGTGACGCCATCTTCCCAATATTTATTGTGTGCCCACTCTGTGCTAAGAAGATTATATGCATTTCTTTGTGTAATTTATAACAACTCCATGAAGTAGATCTTATCTTCATTTTACATATGAGACTCAGACATATTAAATAACTGTCCCAGTGTCACATAGATACATAGATAGGAAGAAACTGCAGTAGGATATGAGTCCAGATCCATCAGAATCTAAAGTCCATTCTCTCTGTGTTCACTATGTACCATCATTTCCTTCCATGACACGAGAGTGTGTTGTTCATTTTTTATCTTGCCTAATAAGACCTTGATGCTGTAGATGAAGTCTTTAGACTCTATGAGATGTGCCCTCAGGAATTTGTCTATTAAATGAAAGATTCTACAGGTAGCTTATTTAATATTAATTAAAATTGTATAAAATGTAACTATAATGATTTTATTCATTTTGGAGCTAATGAGTCACCCTGTCCTTGTTTTCAGGCTACAATGTTTCAAACAATTTGCTTCATCCAGATCTGTAACTCTGTAGATGCTGCCATTCTGTCAAGACAAACTTCAGCTTCCTCTATGAAATTACATTTAAATGAGAGATGATTTTCATGTCACATTTATTCATTAATCCATTCAGCAGATATTTGAGTGTATTAGGTGTCTGGCATAATACTAGGCACTATGAATACAATGGCAGGGAGAAGCTCACATGGATCTTGCCTTATGGACAACTTAGTAATAGACACAAAAACCAAATAGTAACACAGATAAATACAAAATTACAAACTAAGATAAATGTGATGCATTCAATGCTAAGAAAGTGTATCTGTCACTAGGAGGCTTGCAGGAGTAGTGAATTTAGGGATATCTGTCAGGAAGGTTTCCCTTTGAGCTAGGATAAGAAGGATTTTTAAACTCTTAGTAATGCCTGTAGTACCTGGGAAGGAGTGTAGACATGGTACATTACTAGAAAGTTGTACCATTAGTTCCTGCATATCCTTGGAATTCAGCAGATAGTATAAAACATATTTATTCTTCTCATTAAGGCGCTTATCAGTCCACAAAGAGGCCTCCTATAAATGACATGTAAGAGATCTTTTCTCTCTTTCTCTCCTACTTCTCATTTCCCTCAGAATGCCATTGAAAGTCTTCTATCCATTTGTCTTCTTGCTAGGGTCCCAGATCTGTCCTGTAGTTCCTGTATGCCTTTGGAGATGGCTTTATGGGAAAAAAGAGGAAATAATTCCAGGTAACTGGAGCAGAACAAATAATCTTTTTGAGTGTGAGAGACAGAGAACAGCACATTCAAGAAACCATGGAGGGAAGTAAGGGATAGTTACTATGGCAGGATCACAGGGAAAGAGTGATTTGAAAAGAGATTGTAGAAAATGTATAAGTCAGACAGAGACTTGAACTCAAAATTCAGCAAGTGCCTCAAGTGGAAAAGGATTAGAGAATGTTGGGCTGATTTCGCTGCATTTTCTCTTTCTCCAGGATCTTGGACCATTGAGTGTTGGCTGCTTTGGTAGTCCCATACTACAGATTGTGTTTCTCCAGATCCCTGAGATTGAAGACAACTCTAGGGTATCAGGATATCGCTTTTTTTCTCTGCCTCTGTGGCCTGTGCTGCAAATCTGTAGATTCCTGAGGGAAAAAATGAGTGAAGTATGTTTGAATTAACCAAACACCCTCAAATCCTAGCTGCTCTAGTTGCTCTTTTATACCTTCAAAGTATTTTTAAATTTCTTTTTTCTTTATTGCTCCAAAGAAGCATTAATTAGACTGACATCTGGCTTCTCAACAGAAGCACTAGAAGCCAGAAGCACAGGCCATAGTATCTTCCACCTTAATACCAAAACCTGATAAATACATTATTGTAATTTAATTCATTCATCCTAAAGAAAATATTAGTAAATATTATCCAGCAATATATAAAAAGGACAAGATATCAGGGCTAAGTAAAGTTTATTCTAGGAATGCAAGGTTAATTTAACATTTGGAAGTTATTTAATGTAAAGAATTCACTACACTAAAAAAAGGAGAAAAAATCACATGACTAACTCAGTAAACAAAAACGTGATATACGTAACACTCATAATATATACTCTAAGCAAACTTGGAGGAAAAGAGAACTTCCTTAATCTCATATAGGGTGTGTTAAAAAATTATGGGAAAATCATACCTTAATGGTGAAATGTTAAAATACTTTTGTCTGAGATCAAGTGATTAAAAAAAATGCTTCTATGGGGCATCCCTTGTGGTGCAGTGCTTGAGAGTCCGCCTGCCGATGCAGGGGACGCGGGTTCGTGCCCCGGTCCGGGAGGGTCCCGCGTGCCGCGGGGAGGCTGGGCCCGTGAGCCATGGCCGCTGGGCCTGCGCGTCCGGAGCCTGTGCTCCACAGCGGGAGAGGCCACAGCAGTGGGAGGCCCGCGTACCGCAAAAAAAAAAAAAAAAAAAAAATGCTTCAATCATCACATCTATTCAATGTTGTAATATCTTATTTGTAATATTGAATGAAAAAGGAAAATAAGGAAAAAGGAAATAAAGTTTTAAAGGAATAAATAAAAGTTTCATGCTAAACGTTATGATTGGGCACATATCAGATAAAAGGTCTATGAAAATATTTTTAGGATTAATAGGCAAATTTTAAAAGGTTGCTGAATATAAGATTAATATAAAAATCAGTCGTATTTCTATGTACCAGTAAAAACCAGGTAAAGTGCAACACATCTTTACAATAACATAAAATATTAAATGACCAGATACATATCTCACAGAAGATGTAGAAGACCTATGCAAAAAACTATAAAATATTATTGAGAGTTGCTAAAGAAGACCTAAATAAATGGAGGACTATAACAGAATTGAAAGAACCAATATTGTAAAGATATTAATTCTCCCCAAGTTTGTTTATGGACTCAGTGCAATTCAGTTCAAAATCCCAACAGGTTATCTGTGGGGACTTGAAAAGTGAATTCTAAAATCTACATGTAAATACAGTGTCAAAATAGACAAGGTAATCTTGATGAAGGAGAGCAAGGTAGAAAGACTTGCTCTACCAGATGTTATAATTTACTATCACGCTATAGGAATTAAGACTGTGTGACAAGAATAGACAAATGGACCAATGGAGCAGAACAGAAAACCCCAAAGCATATTTTTTTCACTATCTATTGCCATGTAACAAACCATCCCAAAACTTAGTGGCTTAAACAGCAACAACCATTTATTTTCTCTCATGATTCTGTGGACTCAGCAGGATGGTTCTTTTGCTCCATATGGTGTCAACTGGATCTGCAGTCTTCTGGAAGCTCAACAGAGATGGAATTTCCTAGATGGCTTATTCATATGTGTAGCAGTTGGTGCTGACTGCTGGCTGGGAGATTGTTAGGCCTGTTCATCACAGCACCTCAAGTCTCCTTCATTTAGCTCTCCACATGGTTTGAACTTTTCACAAGATGACAGCTGGGTTCCAAAAAGGAGTGTTCTAAACACGCAAAAGCAGTAACTACCAATATCTTTGAGATTTACTCTTATAATCCACACAGCATCACTTTTGCAACATTCTAACCGTCAAAGCAGGTTATAGGGTCAGCCCAGATTCAAAGGGGGGGCATATATTCTGCCTCTCAATGGGAGAGGTGACAAAAAATTTGCAGTCATCTTTATCACACAGAGCCATGCTTATGTGGATACTTTACTAATGTGAATGTGGCACTGTGGGGAAAGATTTGTCTTTTCAATAAGTGATACAGGAAGAATTGGATACTAATATAGAAAAAAAGTAAAACTTGACCTATATCACACCATAATTAAAAATAAATTCCAGTAGGACTGTACACTTAAATGTCAAGACAAAAAATAATACTTAAACAATGATATCAAAGAATATCATGCACTTGGGATAGGGAATTTTTTTTGAGCTGCACAAAAATGCATTAATCATAGAGGAAAATATTATTAAGTTGGACTACATTTTAGCAGTTGCCACTGGTGCCCTATCTCACACTCCCTTGACCCATCTCTAATTTCAGCTGTAGCTAGTGACTCACCTCCCTGGCAGTGTTTCATAGTTTTTATTTCATGGCCTTTTGCAGCACCAAGGAATCTCTTAGCCAGTGTGCAAACACAGCCCAGGAGTATGGAATTAATGCCCTAAACACAATCCTCAAACAATAAGGCAAGAGCTGGGATAAATGCTTCAGTCTCCTGTCCTTCAGATAGATAATTCTGGAAGGCATTCTGTACAATTATCAGGAGGTTCTGGCATTACATTATATATGTAATGTAGATTTTAAAAACATGATCAGAAAAAATATCTATATGGTCATTTATATAAAAACTAAATTATAGTGTTTAGTGATGAGTAGATAGTGATGAAGGCATAAAATAAAAGACGGTGCTCAGTTTTAGAGAAGAGCAGGAGGGGTGTGATTGGGAGCCGGCATATAGGGGATTTCTGAGGTGCTGGCAATATATTTTTGTAAACTAAATGTCAAGGCAAATAATTATGGAACATTCCAAACATAAACAAAGGCAGAGAAAACAATTGGATAAACTTATGTATACTTACTACCTAGTTTCAAAATTACCAGTTTATGAACTATCTTATATCACCTCTACTACCCTATTACCCCCTGCCTTCAATATGGATCACTTTGGGCCAAATCCCATACATCATATTTCAATGTGTAAATATTTTTACATATCGGTAAGAGATAAGGTACTAAAAACATATTCGCGATACCATTATCACACCAAGAAACTTAACAGTTTTTTCACATCATCAGTTATCCAATCAGTATTTAAATTTTCCTGATATTCTCAAATTTTTAGACAGTTGGTTCGTTCAAATCAGTAGTCTCAGAATTACCCACGTCTTTTGTTTGGTCATTATGCCTCTTGATGGTGAGACTGTACATTCCAGATTGTCCAAAGAGTCCTATTTCAATAGCATCCCTTTTCACTGAAATATCCGGGTTTGGGTGAAAAAGTGTATAGTCACTCTACAATTGAGTCCTTTTCATCTTTAAGTGCCCAGTCCCTCTCTTTTCCCTTTCTTACTTTTTTGTTTTAGTTGTTGGAAGAAATTGAGTCATTTGCTCTATAGTGTTTTCTATAGTCTTGATATTTGCTAAATGCATCTCCCTGGTGTTGTTCAATATGTTCCTCTGTCCCCTGTATTTCCATAAACCTGGAAGTTAGAACTAGAAGCTTGATTTGTTTTCAGTTCCATGAGGGGAGAGGGAGAGAATAGTTCATGGGTGATTCTGTTTACTTCTGGTAGAAAAAATGTAGCATCCACTTGTCGCTCTTTCAGTAAGGTTAGCAGTCATTGAAGTTTGTTGAGTAGATGTATTATTTCAAAAGGAATTTTCCAAATGGTGATATTAAGATTCTGTTTCTTGATCTAGGAGTTACTTTATGGGGCTTTGCTTTATAATAATTTGTTCAGCCATTTATGGACTTTTCTATATATATGTGTTATCTTTCATGAAAATAATTTTAAAAATACGTGTAACTACATACATGTACAGCTATGGGGGGATCGACAGATGAAATCAGTGAGATATTTATTAAATTGTAATTATGAAATTAATATGTTTTGCATATTAAACAGAAATTAATTACAAAAGTAAATTTCCTCAATAGCCTGAGTATTAAAGATAAAATTTAAATAATAATGATAAATTATATATTATTCCAATGTGGCCAGTTGTTTCAGAGAATGTCTAAACTTGCTCTCTGTGTTGGACTGATATAGGAAATGTGGTAAAAGTGGAATGTGATGATGGTGAACAGAAAGAAGGCTGGATGTGGTTTCATGAGGGTTGAACCAGTTCTTGAGAAGAGACACATATCTTATAAATAACATCTATTAATAAAGATTACAGTGTTTAATGAATAATTAAGAGATACATCATCTTAAAAATAACTTTCTTGGGCTTTTGGACATCAAAGAATCATAAATGTTTATTCAATTTGATGATTACAGAGTGATTTATGTGTTCATTACTCTACATTCCAATTGATTCTAGATACCATCTCCCAGGATAGATTGAGCAAAGTGATGCAGCTAGATTTAAAAATATACAAAAGTAATAAAGTCCCTCCCAGCTTGTTGATAGCAGTGGAAAACTGAGGATCTTTTCTATTTGCTAGTGAGAGTGAAATTATGAGTCTACAACTTTCTTGCTAAGGCGGAATTATTATCATAAAGCAAATTTCTGTAAAATTACATTTTGAATCATATTTCCCAGGGATTCTAGGCCACTGAATTTAATTACTTCTAGGATGTGAAAAAGAAAAAAAATTAACCTCACTGGCTCCTGGGAAAATATGCCATTGTTTTCTGTGTTGCTCTGATTTGTATTTAGTTTATATTGTTTACTAGCAGCCAACAAACTCCAGAAGCGTCCTGTATATTGATTGATATTTACTGGGGGTCTTGCAACTTGTTTACAATCTTCTTTCAGCCATCATACTGATGACCCATCTATTTCCCCAGTCTCACTGTACTTTGGTTTCCATTACTCCAGTGATCTTTTTTATTGGCGGCAACAGAGCATGGAAGTTGAAAGATTGAATTCTGAATACAGATTGAGTTAAATCACTTCTAGCTATGTGACCTTAGGCTAGTTTCCTAATCTCTTTATGTCTTATTTCTGTCACCCATAGAATGAGAATTATAGTATGTCCCATCTCTCTGTTGTAAAGATGAATACATGTAACACCTTTGACACATAAGTCCACAGCAAATCGTAATTATCTCCAGTGTGCTTCAGCAGCTTATTTACTTAGGCCCATAAGTGGCTCTACCATTCAGATCTTGAACCATAAAAATATCTACTCTGGTTATAACATTCTTGCTTTCTAAATGTTATTTCTCTCATTCCCTCATGTGCAAATGCCCTTTTACTCCAGTTCCTTGACCTATCCTTACATCCTAATTTTAGTGGTTTCCGAATTTCTGAACTTCATGGGCCAGAAAAAAGTTGGGAGGCCAATATAGGATTATCAATTTATTGCTAAGTAAGGATGTTAAAATAACCAACACCATCATAAATTGAAATTATGAAATTGTTTGTATAATTTTAAAAATATTTGTCTTTCTTTAGGAACTATGTATTCTCATAAGGTAGAGATTCATCAAGTATCTCCCTTGGTCACTCTGATTATGCAGGATTTAGTGCATAGCTTGTGACGCTAGATTCAACAAGTAAAGATTTTTTAGAATGAATAAATAAAAGACCTTTATTATTTAATGAAAGATATTTTAGCAGAAACTGAAAGTTGGAATTAGTAAACCAAATATGTATATGAAAAATACTTAATGCCCAAAATAGCAGCATTAAAATGATGTGTTTTTATTTTGTTGTTACAAATTGTCACCTTGTTGATTTGTATTCAGTAGTGAAATGCAAAATGATGCTTACATTTCCAACCTCTTCTGATACTTTGTTCTTTAAACTGCAGTTAGTACTAACATTCTAGATTCAGAGAAGTGTGTTGATGAAACTCTGAGCTACACATTTAAGGTGATTTCTCTTAGTTCAGAAAATTTTGGCCAGGGTCTTGTTGGGTCAGGTCAATATCTCAGACAGGCTACTAATTTGAAACCCACTTAAATATTTGTTTGACAACTATATAGTAGGATTTTGCAGGGACTTAGTTTCTCTTATTAAATTTTGAATGCCCCTTGATTTATTATCTTTGTTAGTTATTTTGATGTACTCTTCTTTGAGTTTCCTCAAAATAAAACTCCACTTACACGTGAATTGTATGATGCATACAATTGTATGATAATGATATTGCTTATATGTGGAATCTTTAAAAAATGGTACAAATGAACTGATTTACAAAATAGAAATAGAGTCACAGATGTAGAAAACAAACTTATGGTTACCAGCGGGGGAAAGCCAGGTTGGGGGGTGGAGGGGGAGGGATAAATTGGAATATTGGGATCGACATATACACACCACTGTGCATAAAACAGATAACTAATAAGGACCTAATGTGTAGCACAGGGAACTCTACTCAACACTCTTGTAATGACCTACATGAGAAAAGAATCTAAAAAAGATTGGATATGTGTACATGTATAACTGATACACTTTGCTGTACACCTGAAACTAAATCGACTATTCTCTAATAAAAATTTTTTAAAAAGAAAGAAAATCAAATCAAATTCCTCTTCTCATCCTCATAGTCACTGTGATCCGTTCTCCAGCCTTCCTGGACTCTGCCTCCAGTAAAATCATATTTGATTATTTCTGAAAGTCTTTCTTTTTTTCCACTTTATCTTCCCTAATCCAGAGAAGGTGAAGGGGTGCAAGTTGACTCTCTTAAGTCTATTAAATAGATGTAGTTTTAAAATAAAAAAATCCTGGAGTGGGCATCCCAAACAAGTGTCTCAGAGTTTCAGGGGAAATATAGAGGATGGTGTAGAGAAGTAAGAGAAGTTGTAAAGTCCCACATGATCACCAGCTTATTAGAGTTCCTGTTGGCTCAAAGAACAACATTGCAGCCATTAATCTAGTAAATATTCACTGAGTGTCTATTTTGTGCAGGAATTCTGTGAGGTGTTGGTGTTAAACTGTGGAGGAACTGGCAGAGGGTGACAGTAGGATAAGCAGACAATCCCTTAATTCAAATCCTGCCAATTATATTTATATTACTACCATTGTGATTCTGAGCAAATAATTACTCTGAGCTATAAATTTTTCATCAGTAAAATGGAATCTCGTTTCCAAGGTTGTTAGGATTCAGTATTCACCTCAATGCTTGACACATAGTAGTTATTCTGTTGAGCATTAATACCCACTTTCTGTCACCTCTAGTCTCCATACCCTTTTCATAGCTAGTTAAGATAAAAGGAAAACAGTAATTTTAAAGTGTATGGAAAATCAATAAACTATTCAACAAGTTCATATTGATTACCTTCATGTCAAGAACTATGTTGGATAGCAAGGAAATTGTCATAGTCTGTTTGGGCTGCTATAACAAAAATACCATAGACTGGGTAGCTTATAAACAACAGAAATTTATTTCTCATAGTTCTAGAGGTCCAAGGTCAAGATACTAGCAGATTTGGTGTCAAATGACAGCTCACTTCCTGGTTCATAGATAGCCATCCTTTTGCTGTGTTCTCACTTGGTGGAAGGGGGAAGGGAGCTCTTTGGGGTCCTGTTTATAAAGGCAGTAATCCCATTTATGAGTGTTCTACTTTCATGACCTAATCACCTCCCCAAAGCCCTACCTCCTAATAAACATCACATTTGGGGTTAAGTTCTCAATGTATGAATTTTAGGGGGACATAAACATTCAACCCATAAAAGGGATACAAACAGGAATAAAATATGGTCTCTGTGGGAGGCACTTACAGCATAGAGCCATGAATTCTCAGGATCGAGAAGAATATTAAATGTTATCTTGTCTTGCAGACAAGACCTGAAATGACTAAGCAGTCATATGCTACAGTAGATTATCAGGTGCTTAAGAGATGTAAAGTACACAATAGCCCCAAGAGGAACCTTGGATGGCCAACATGATGCTCCACATTGGGTAGTGTTACTTTGTCCAGTTAACTCTAATTCGCATTGTCAGCATGTTGCCAGCGGCTCGATGTCCTTGTGCAAAAACACGTTTAACAAATTTCGCAGTTATTGATGAATATCTTAGAATGCCAATTTATTAGGGTAAATGAACAATTTACTGTTATGTGTACTGAAATACTCATCTACCCATGAATACCCCTTTCTATGGGCATATCTATATAGGAATCCAAATTAAAATCAGAGGTAGATAAGGCAGCAAGGAATTAACACATGAAATTTTGATGATCTCAAGAAGTGTAAACTAAGGTAGCTTGAGATACTTTTTTTTTTTTTCTCATAACAGGGATACCCTTACTAATGCATGATAATGCTTATGTGGTAGGCAAATATAGGGTAATATAAGGAGAAATGGCTAGTGTTAGAGATAATGAGAAATAAAATTGTATTTATAAGGTGATAACTTTCTGGTAGGAGGTTAATTATGCAACCATTATGAAAGTAAAGAAGGCCTATTTTTAAAAGTTTTTTGTCTGAAATAATAGGACATTTTTAGGAATGTTCTTTCTGTACCTGTTCCTGAAGATTTCTTACATTTTATTTCTACCAATGGCCCAGGAAGATATCTCAGAATTAGAGGTAAAGTTATACATAACTGTAGAATGTACATTTTTCTTTTTTCCCCCAAATAGACTTTAATTTTCTAACAATTCTCTGAGCATTCGAAAAACGTAAAGAGTGAATTCCACATGGTTGTTTAATATATTTATTTGGTTATCTACTTAATGCATGACAACACACAAGTAGGCTTGTGGGGGGTAAAGGTACATAATACAGCCTTGGCTTCAAGCAGCTTGAAATCTTATTGCAAAGACAAAAATAAAACTTTGAAACAAATACTATATTAAATAGTAATAAGTCACTTACTAAGAGTGGATTCAATAAATGTTTATAAGTACCTACTCTGGGCACAGTTCTAGGCTGGATGTTGGAAATTCCAAAGACGGGGATTATTGCCTTTGTGGTATTTACAGGGGAATCCAATAAGTGACATATAGCTGCCTCACTTGAATGGAGTAAGTATAGATGCCAGGGGGTGCAGAGAGGAAGCAATAAAAGGATGTGGATGTTACATGGAGAAGATTTACTATAAAGATGATTTGAGAGTTGGGTCTGGCAGGACATAAATTGTTAAAAAACAACAACATTGTAGGATGGTCCAGTAATTGAGACAAAGAGTAGAGGTAGGATTGATAGTGATGTAATGGTGATGGGGGTGGTGGAGGATTGCATATGTTATGAGTTTAGAAAAGAACAATTCTGTACCTCAAAGAAAGAGTGTCAGCTTTCAACTTTCTTTTCCTTTGACAAATGAGTTATGTCTTCTTTCTACTCTCATTTCTTTTGTATCTTAATTCCTTACAGACCAGCATAGCATGATGTTGGTTATTAAGTTTTAAGAATTTGATTGCTAAACTATTTTGAAGTGACCAAGGACTAAAGAGGACACTCTTTGTTCCTGGTCCGTGATGAAAAAGTACAGAAATTTTTATGCCATATAGTCATTCAGGGAGCTGGAATCTTCTTCTGCTGTAATGCTGCTATCTTCAGCATGTAGGTACAAGCTCACCTTGCTGTCTCACAGGCAGTGAATAGAAAAAAAGAGGGTAGTATCTTGTGCAACCAGCTTTAGGGGCCAGGGTTTGAAGTGGTATATAATATTTCCATCCACATTCCATTGGCCTTGACTCAGTTACATGACCCCTTCTAACTGCAAGGAGGGCTGAGAAATGAAGACTTCCTTTGTGTTATTCACAGAATACCTGAGCAATAAGAATAATCTAGAGCTTAAGTGGGATTCAGAGGCATGGTTTTCTGTGTCCAAGGATGTTATCAAGGATGTTATTTTGGAAGCAGCTGATCAGCCAAAGATAGTCACTATTTTCTCTTTTCCTACTCTGGGTTAGAATTAATGCAAATTTGGATGGCAGTAGTATAGTGGGTATATGAGATCCAAGATCCAGGAAGGTATGATGTATTCTATACCTCAGTGTAGCTACATGAAAATATTGGAATTGTTGATATTGTTAGCTTTGTAGGTATCACTGTATTCTGGAGCCTAGTGGGTCAACAAGAAACTCTCAGCACTTCCTTCATCATTCTATGCTTCTTCATCTTTGCTTTTTTGGCATACATACATACTCTTAAAGATGTATGCCTTAAGTCATATTAGACATCCAGGAAGGCATTTTATCTCTCCCATTCACTTCTGTTTCTCCAGTGCCTGGCTGTGGGTGCAGTTAATATGTGTTGAAGTCTAAAAGAATGAATTTATGTTTATGTGAGATGTCAAATATGTCTTTAAAAGTAGTTAACATTCATCTATTTCAATTCTGTGAGTTTATTTTCCATTTTAGCTCTGAGGTCTATTAAAAGAGCATAGGTTTTTCTTATTTATTATTTTTTCATAGAGCTCAAGTGTACAGTGTAACCATATAATGTAAATGGATGTTTACTCAGTAATGATAATTCTTCATTTGCAGGTACTATACCTCCAGCAAGAAACTTTAAATAAATATTACCTGTTTTAGCCTTGTACTCACTCGCTGCAGAGTCAAATATACAATGCATTTCTTTTATAGTTGTCTTTACCTCAGGTGCAAGGCATAAACTTAACTTCTGGTGCACTATATTTTCAGGCTGTTTAATATTACTTTTCTTTCACTGAATCATCACTGAATAAAATGAGGACATTATAATAAAAGTGTGTGTGTGTGTGTGTGTGTGTGTGTGTGTGTGTAACATTGGTGTTGTACTGGTGGATTTTCAGTAGCTTTTAATCTAAATTAAGCACAGAATATTCCTTAGGGTCAGTATTCTTTTTTTCTAAGTGGTATCTATAATTTTCTTCTTGTATGTAAATGAACAATAGCAGAAAAGTGATTGCGCATTGGTTTTATAGCTCAATAAATTATCCTTAGTGTGTAGGAGATTTACTGTGCCTTAATCAATGAATAATTATTCCTTTCTGATATCGGTAAGATCCCATAAAAAGGGGTACACACATAGCCTGGTTCCATTTGAGGCTGCAAACAAAACAGTAAAATTATTAAACCCAGTTTAATTGCCTTTTGTAGCTATGTTGAGAGGAGTATCTATACAGTACATATATATGATCATCTCTTATAGCAGGAAAAGGAGCAGGGAACAAAACATGACTCCTGTTTAAAATGAATAAATTGTGTTTTGAACACAGTGGAAATAAGAACATAGATCTTTGGAAAACGAGCTCATATTACATATGTCTTGATTAGCAGATTAAGGAAGTTCATTAGGAAATGACACATGATTGATTTATTTCATGGACCCCAATTTTTTTTTACATCATTATTGGAGCATAATTACTTTACAATGTTGTGTTAGTTTCTGCTGTATAAAAAAGTGAATCAGCTATATGTATACATATATCCCCATATCTCCTCCCTCTTGAGCCTCCCTCCCACCCTCCCTATCCCACACCTCTAGGTGGACACAAAGCACCCAGCTGATCTCCCTGTGCTATGCGGCTGCTTCCCCCTAGCTATCTATTTTACATTTGGTAGTGCATATAGGTCCATGCCACTCTCTCGCTTTCTCACAGCTTACCCTTCCCCCTCCCCATATCCTCAAGTCCATTCTCTATGTCTGCGTCTTTATTCCTGTGTTGCCCTTAGGTTCATGAGAACCATTTTTTTTCTTTTTAGATTCCATATATGTATGTATTCCATATATATGTGTTAGCAGACGGTTTTTCTCTTTCTGACTTACTTCACTTTGTATGACATCCTCTAGGTCCACCCACCTCAAAACAAATAACTCAATTTTGTTTCTTTTCATGGCTGAGTAATATTCCATTGTATATATGTGCCACATCTTCTTTATCCATTCATCTGTCGATGGACACTTAGGTTGCTTCCATGTCCTATCTATTGTAAATAGTGCTGCAATGAACATTGTGGTACATGTCTCTTTTTGAATTATGATTTTCTCAGGGTATATGCCCGGTAGTGGGATTGCTGGGTCATATGGGAGTTCTATTTTTAGTTTTTTAAGGAACCTCCATACCATACTCCATAGTGGCTGTATGAATTTACATTGCCAACAACAGTGCAGGAGGGTTCCCTTTTCTCCATACCCTCTCCAGCATTTATTTGTAGATTTTTTCATGATGACCATTCTGAGTAGTGTGAAGTGATGCCTCATTGTGGTATTGATTTACATTTCTCTAATGTTTAATAACGTTGAGCATCCTTTCATGTGTTTGTTGGCACTCTGTATATCTTCTTTGGAGAAATGTCTATGTAGGTCTTCTTTCCATTTTTGGATTGGGTTGTTTGTTTTTTTGATATGGAGCTGCATGAGCTGCTTGTATATTTTGGAGATTAATCCTTTGTCAGTTTCTTCATTTGCAATTAGTTTTTCCATTCTGAGGGTTGTTTTTTTGCCTTGTTTATGGTTTCCTTTGCTGTGCAAAAGCTTTTAGGTTTCATTAGGTCCCATTTGTTTATTTTTGTCTTTATTTCCATTACTCTAGGAAGTGGGTAAAAAATATCTTGCTATGATTTATGTCATAGAGTGTTCTGCCTATGTTTTCCTCTAAGAGTTTTATAGTGTCTGGACTTAGATTTAAGTCTTTAATCCATTTTGAGTTTATTTTTGTGTATGGTGTTAGGGAGTGTTTTAATTTCATTTTTTTACATGTAGCTGTCCAATTTTTGCAGCACCACTTGTTGAAGAGGCTGTCTTTTCTCCATTGTATATTCTTGCCTCCTTTATCAAAGATAAGGTGACCATATGTGTGTGGGTTTATCTCTGTGCTTTCTATCCTGTTCCATTGATCTATATTTCTTTTTTTTTTGTGCCACTACCATACTGTGTTGATTACTGTAGCTTTCTAGTATTGCCTGAAGTCCAGGAGCGTGATTCCTCTAACTCTGTTTTTCTTTCTCGAGATTGCTTTGGCTATTCGGGGTCTTTTGTGTTTCCATACAAATTGTGAAACTTTTTGTTCTAGTTCTGTGAAAAGTGCCATTGGTAGTTTGATAGGGATTGCATTGAATCTGTAGATTGCTTTGGATAGTATAGTTATTTTCACAATGTTGATTCTTCCAGTACAAGAACATGGTATATCTCTCCATCTACTTGTATCGTCTTTGATTTCTTTCATCAGTGTCTTATAGTTTTCTGCATACAGTTATTTTTTCTCCTTAGGTAGGTTTATTCCTAGGTATTTATTCTTTTTGTTACAGTGGTACATGGGAGTGTTTCTGTAATTTCTCTTTCCGATTTTTCATTGTTAGTGTATAGGAATGCCAGAGATTTCTGTTCATTGATTTTGTATCCTGCTATTTTACCAAATTCATTGATTAGCTCTAGTAGTTTTCTGGTAGCATCTTTAGGATTCTCTATGTATAGCATCATGTCATCTGCAAACAGTGGCAGTTTTACTTCTTCTTTTCTGATTTGGATTCCTTTTATTTCTTTTTCGTCTCTGCTTGCCATGGCTACAACTTCCAAAACTATGTTGAATAATAGTGGTGAGAGTGGACACCCTTGTCTTGTTCCTGATCTTAGAAGAAATGGTTTCAGTTTTTCACCATTGAGAAAGATGTTAGCTGTGGGTTTGTCATATATGGCCTTTATTATGTTGAGGTAGGTTCCCTCTATGCCCACTTTCTGGAGAGCTTTTATCATAAATGGGTGTTGAATTTTGTTGAAAACTTTTCTGCATCTATTGAGATGATAATACGGTTTTTATTCTTCAGCTTGTTAATATGGTATATCACATTGATTGATTTGTCTATATTGAAGAATCCTTGCATTCCTGGGATAAATCCCACTTGATCATGGTGTAGGATCCTTTTAATGTGCTGTTGGATTCTGTTTGCTAGTATTTTGTTGAGGATTTTTGCATCTATGTTCATTAGTGATATTGGCCTGTACTTTTCCTTATTTGTGACATCTTTGTCTGGTTTTGGTATCAGGGTGATGATGGACTTGTAGAATGAGTTTGGGAGTATTCCTGTCTCTGCTATAATTTGGAAGAGTTTGAGAAGGATAGGTGTTAACTCTTCTCTAAATGTTTGATAGAATTCACCTGTGAAGCCATCTGGTCTTGGGGGGTACTTTTGTTTGTTGGAAGATTTTTAATCACAGTTTCAATTTCAGTGCTTGTGATTGGTCTGTTCATATTTTCTATTTCTTCCTCATTCAGTCTTGGAAGATTGTACTTTTCTAAGAATTTTTCCATTTCTTCCAGGTTGCATGGACCCAAATTTTAAAAAGCTATTAGCTCTTCTTAGATCTTAAGTTTAAAATGAATACACCTCTTTTTGCCTCTTATTTTTAACCAGTGGCCACATTTGTAGACTGCAGTATAGTGGAAAGAATACAGGATTTATGGTCATATAGCATGGGTTCAAAATACTGGTCTAGTCCTCTGTGTACTCTGTGATATTTGGCAAGTTATCACTTACTATACGACTTACACACACACACACACACTCTCTCTCTCTCTCTCTCTCTCTCTCTCTCTCTCTCTCACAGTGTCCTTCTCTTCCTGCAACAGTTGAGAGAGAGGCATAAATAGATTTTTCTCTTATAATAAGCTACTTGGTTAGATAAAAACAGCCACCGAAAAGGAGCTCCAAGGAGTCTTCCACTGGGGTCCAAGCACGGTGATACTTGATGACTTGTGGGAAGATTGCTAAAAACTGACTGCTGGTGTCTGTAGAATTGTGGCTTCTGGGAGTTGAAGTTAGTTCTTGTTTTACATTCTTGGGAAAGAGAGTTGACCCCCATATTTGACCTATCCCCACTTTTATTTTTAAATATACAGTGAGATGGAAGTTTCAGCATTATAAAAAGCAGAGAGAAGTCAAATATATTTTTTATTATCCTTTCCTTCTCAGCTAAGGCATTGTTATTCAGAGTTCAAATGTGATCTGCATAACATTTAGTCTTGCTAAGGTTGGTTGCAGGCATAGGCACAGAGGAGTTTTACGTCAACCTACAGCCAAGTCCTATGGTCACTACTAGACAGATGCTTCCAAGGGAGGGTATTTCCTCTTGAAGAAGACATGAGGGCAACAGACTTTTCATCTCATTAAGGCACAAAGGGATGTTTCCTGTATCATTTTCCTAGGCTGCTGTAACAAATTACCACAAACTTGGTGACACAAAACAATGGAAATTTATTATCTCACAGTTCTGGAAGACAGAAGTCCAAAATCAAGGCATCAGCTGGCACAGCTGTGCTCCCTCCAAAAGCTCTGGGGAAGAATTCTTCCTTGACTCTTCTGGCTTCTGGTGGCTCCAGGCATTCCTTGACATCTTTGGCTTATGACCACATACCTCCAATCTCTGTCTCCATCACCACATTGCTTTCTCTTTCATATGTCTTTTCTTCTTCAGTATAATAAGGATACTGATTGGATCCTGTCACTGGATTCAGGGCCCACCCTGGTAATCCAGGATAATCTCATCTCAAGATCCTAATTTAATCACATTTACTAAGATCCTTCTTCCAAATAAGGCAACATTCACAAGTTCTAGAAATTTGGACGTGGCCATAACGTTTTGGGGACTTACCATTCAACCTTATATGGTTTCTCTATTCTCTAAGACAAATATTAAAACAGCAAACAAGTGTGATTCCTGGATAAATAGAGACTTCCTGTAGGAATTTAGCAAACATTGCATGCTCTCTACTTTTGCTGTCATGGTTATAAGGACACACCACATTACTATGTCATTTAAGAACAGTGGATGACGGTCGCAAATTTTATTTCATTTTTTTCCCAAAAGAAAGGGGAAGAGGATCATTAACCATATAGTGAGTGCAAAGGGGGAGGGGCCTTCAAGCTCACAAAGATCAAAGAGACTTCCAGAATATCTCTTTAGAAGTTTATTCTGACTTGGTCAAAGGGGAGAGAGTGGGTTCTACTCAGGAGGTCTATGAAGATATTCTAGGAGACTTGTGGATTTAACAATTCCCTTTTCTAGCCAGAAATGGGTTATTTCTCTAGAACTCCTGGTTATCTGAAATGTTACTCACACTTCCCCTTTGAATCTTACTAGGAATTTTTGTCAAGCAGCAGATTAAAGAAGAGGGGCAGTGAAAAGAGAGATTCTACACGTCCACTAAGCAGTCGTTGGTGTATGTGTCTATGTATGTCTGTTTTCATTGTTACAATTTTTAAGAACTTTTCATTAGCTTAAAAAGGGTATTGATTAACTTGTCTTGGAGCTACCTGACTTTGGATCCATATGAAGATGTGGTGAGAAATGTTGAAAATTACTGCTTTTAAAATTGGGCAGGACTCAATCTTATGTTAAAGTAAATAAATTAAGTAGAGTATAAATGAGATATGTTAGTGTAGAGGAAAAGATGTGATAGTATGCTTGTATTCTTAAATATTACTTACACAATCCGCCATCCTCCATGCACATTTATATATTATTTCTGTTTTCAGAAGTTGATTTATTTATTGAGAAAACTATTCAGCTCTTTGTGCAGTCAACTCCAGTTATAATTATATAATTTCAGATCCAAAAGTTATCCTCTATTCTCTTCCCATTTTGATTTTTCTCCCTGTTCATTGGCTTAAATAAGCTTATTTAGAGATATTATTTCTTATCTGCCAGAAAATGTAGACAGTATCCTAAAATAGCACGTGAATAAGTGATGAATATTATGTATAATTTAGGTTCAGACAGAGAGACTGACAAATGCAGAGGAATTCTGTTGACCCAAGGTGACTCAGTTAAAAAGTTTTTAACTTTGACCTTTGGCAAAACCTTAGGCTGATAGGAGCAGCTTCAGGTAATTTACTTAGAACTCCCAACATATTTACTTCTCTCTATATCCCCTCAATTAATCTCTCTTGTACTCAGGAAACATACTTATTTGCCTTGACTGTGACATGACTTCAGTTAGGTAGACCTATAGCAGTCTGAGGACAGAACTATTCTAGATGTTTTTGTGAGTCATTTAAACAAGTTGTGGTGAAATTCACATAACATAAAAATAACCATTTAAAACTGTATAGTTCAGTGGCAATCCACAATATTGTGTAACTATCACCTATATCTTATTCCCAAACTTTTTCATTACCTCAAAAGGAGACACTGTTCCCATTAAACAGCTGGGACCCATTCCCCTATTGCCCAGGAACCACTAATCCACTTTCTGTCAATGGATTTACCTATTCGGGATATTTCTTATAAATAGAATCATACAAAATGTGACCTTCTGTATCTGGCTTCTTTCACTTCGCATAATTTTAAGGTTTATCCACATTGTCACATTATCAGTAGTTCATTCTAAAATGTTTATGGCTGAATAATGTTTCATTTTATGCATATGCCATATTTTGTTTACCCATTCTTCAGCTGATTGACATTTGGTTTGTTTCCACCTTTTGGCTACTGTGAGTAGTGCTACTATCAACATTTATTTACATGCATGTGTTGTGTTGTATGTGTTTACAAGCTTTATGATTTGAAGATATTTTCTCCTATTCTGTAGGTTGCCTTTTCACTTTTGTGTTGGTGTTCTTCTATGCACAAAAGTTTTTAATTTTGATGAAGTCCAACTTATCTATTTTTTATTTTGTTGCTTGTGTTTTTGGTGTAATATCTAGGAATCTATTACCAAATACAAGGTCATGAACATTTACCCCAATATTTCTTCTAAGAGTTTTAGTGTTTTAGCTCTTACATTCAGGTGTTTGATTCATTTTGAGTTTTACATATGGTGTTAAATAAGGGTTTAAATTCATTCTTTTGCATTTGGATACAATTTACCCAACAACATTTGTTGAAAAGTCCTCTCCCAACCCCACTGAATGGTCTTGGCACCCTTGTCAAAAAATAATTAACCATAGTTTATTTCTGGACTCTAGATTCTATTTCATTGATCTATGTGTCTATCCTTATGCTGGTAGCACATTTTTTTTCATTACTATAGCTTTCGAGTAAGTTTTGAAGTCGGGAAGTGTGAGTCCTTCAACTTTGTTTTTCTTTTTCTAGATTGGTTTGGCTATTCATGGTCAATTTATTTCTATATGAATTTTAGGACAAGCTTTTTCATTTTTGCAAAAAATGTCATTGGGATTTATATAGAGATTTCATTGACTCTGGATTGCTTTATGTGGTATTGCTATCTTAACAATATTAAGTCTTCAAATCCATGAACATGGGATATTTTTCAATTTATTTAAGTCTTTAACTTCTTTCAACAATGCTTTATAATTTTTAGTGTAAAACTTGCACCTCATTGGTTAACTTGATTCCTAATTATTTCAGTTTTGGATGCTATTGTGAATAAAATAATTTTCTTAATTTCATTTTCACATTGTTAATTGCTAGTATATAGAATTGTAACTGATTTTTGTGTGTTGATCTTTACAGTGAACTATTGCTGAACATGTTTATTAGTTCTAATAGACTTTTTGTAGATTATTTAGGATTTTCTGTATGTAGGATCATGCCATCTGTGAGCAAAAATAATTTTGCTCCTTCCTTTCAAATTTGGACATTTTTTTTTCCTTGCCAAATTACTATGGCTAAAGCTTCTAGTACAACGTTGGATAGAAAAGGTGAAAGTAGACATTCTAATCTTGCTCTTGATCTTAGATGGAAAACTTTGAATCTTTCATCATTGAGTATAATTTTGACTGTGTGTTTCTCAAAAATGTCCTTTATCTTGTTTATTTACCATCAAATTTTCTTCTATTCCTTGTTTGTTGAATACGTTTATTATTAAAGGGTATTGGGTTTTATAAAACCCTTTTCCTGCATCAGTTGACTTGATCATGTGCTTTGGTTTCCTTTATTCTATTAATGTGATGTATTAACATTGGCTGATTTTTGTTTGCTGAACTCTTTGCTCATCATTTTAAATCCTCAACACTTATTCCAACCATGGCTATCGCTATCATTTGAATTCAGGCCTTGATTTACTTCATGTAGATTAAAATTAATAACGCCTTACCACACATGGCATAAGACCACCTGTGGGAACTTGTTTGACATTCATGTATGAACAACTTGGAATTGCATTGGAGGTGACAGCATTGAGTGATCCTTGATCTCTGGGGAATGGGAACTTTGGATGGATGCTTCTCCTTTTCTTCCCTTGTAGACATGGTTCTGAAGTCAGTTTCATAAGGCTTCTCAGAAAGTCTTGCTAAATTAAACAATCAGTTGCTAATAATGGCACTGACTTGATAATATATCTTTTTATTTATTTTTTCTCCTATTTTCACTTCCCTTATCCCTTAATCATACTTCCTGGAATTGCATTCAAATAAATTACTCACTCATTGGCATTTTCTTTGATTCTGATTTGAAGGAAACCCAGGCTAAGACAGAACTAAAGAGTCTGCTATACCTGTCTAGTGACATTGCATGAGGAAGAGGGAACTGACAGGACATAGTGCAGCTCCTAACACTTGGTCTTGCCGCTTTCACCCGATGTTACATACTGCTGTGCAACTGTTTTGTTTTCATTTCTGGGGACTCTGCTACTGACTTTTGATGTTGGTTTTGAGTTTTGAGGTAATTTCTGAGCTTGTTGAAAGGTCTTTGCCTTACAATTAAAGCTTTCTACTTTCCCCTTTTGGCTATGGGGCAATCTCCTACAGTAACTGCTTTCATTAATTTAAAAGAGTAGAATACCTGCAAAGGGGGTAAGAATGGCTCTTGAGAATGTGTGAATTTTGAGTGAATGGAGACTAATAAAGTAATAAATCTCACATTTCTAAACACTATGTGTCGGGTACTGTGCTAAGTTTAATCTTAACATCCCCATCATGAAATAGATACTAGTGTTAGTCTCATTTTACCTTTAAAATCCAGACTCCAACTCAACTGATACCAACTCTTCAAAGCTGGTCTTCTTAACTATTATGTTATATGGTCTTATGATATTCTTTCTGTGAATGAATTAAAGTTCTAGTTATAAAATTCATGAAATGTTTGAATAAATTTTCATAAAAAGCCAATACCCTGTCTGAAATTCTGTCCCTCTTGAAATGAAAACTGAGACTAATATAAACAATAACAGAGTTAAGTTTTTGATACAGAAAAACTGGTTTCAAAATACAATGCTATTTTTGATGAAATCTTGGAACATAACAAAGCTTAACAAAAAGTGGACTTGACTCCCTTGATGGTACACTCAGAGTTTAAAAATCTCAGAGTTGCTCCTGATTCTGCACAGACAGAATCTGGAGATATTAATTTTTTGTCATTTGGCTTCTAGATGTCCTTGGAGTGTGCACCCCTGTGGAATCCAGTTCATCTCCAATCTGTCAGAAAGCATCAGAAGTGGTTTTGAGTCCTTATGTCCTGAGCCTGTGAACAAAATGTGTGAGTACACTGAAATAATGAGGTCAATTTTACTGTTGTCAAGGGTCTTCTAAAATGATTTTATAATGGTTGTATTTGAATGAATTTACCCTGTAGTTTCAGGTTGAGGAGGGAGGAGCAATGTTTGGTTAAGTTTAGAAAATATCTTTATTGGAATTGTCTTATGTGTGCAGGTTCATTCTTTGCCCTAGAAAGGCTTTGATGGGCGTGAATGAATTAAATCTGAGAGATTTAACTCAGTAAGAAGCAAAGATAATTTTTCAATATAGTTATCAGATAGCTTAAAAATGACCAAATGATAGACCATACATATATTTATTCACAAATGAAATTTTCCCAGTGCAGTCTAGCATCCTTTTCATTTAGGTTTTAAGAAGATAATATATTAAGGGTCCCTTCTCTGCCCCTGAGGCAGGTTACTATCATCTCAAAAGAAACCCAAAACTTTGAAGGATTCACTAGTTAAGCTAGTGGTTACAACCACAATTTAAAACTTTTAATGACTCAGGAAATTAATTTTGGAACTGTTGTATATATCTGTGCTATATGAACATTGTTCAAATGATTATTTTTATTTTTGAGGTAAGTTAGTTTGGGGAGACAAAATGATTATTCCTGTCGGAGAGAATATTAGGTTTTATGTTTTTTTATTTCTAGAGATTCAGATGATGACTTCAGATGTAGGTTTGTGAATTTTGAGCCAATTGAACCAGTTGAGTTTTCATTGCCTTGAGATGAGCATTTGCTTTGTTTGTTGGAAACTGGAGGGGGCTGAATAATAAGCTAGTCAAATTTATTTAATTTGGGTAAATAGTACAATTTGACTAATTCCATGTAAACTTAAAGAGATTATGTTTGAAAATAAGGGGTCGCTTCTTGTTTTTACTGAGTAAATTTATTTCACTTCTTAGCTGGACACTGAGCCTATTGTGCATTCCTGGCCTACTATATAATTTTTTGTCTTTCTCCTCCTTTGATTTACCCAAAGCAGAAGACCAGTTTCCCACAACAGCCAGGCTTCTTGATGAATTTGAGTTCATGAGCTAGTATGTCTGAAGGGCTTTGGGAAGATTTGAGTTGAGGCTAGATTGAGGTGAAGAAGAAAGAGTTTTGTTTTATACTTGTAGACTCTTCTTGTAGGAATGAAAAATGTAATCAAGTACTCTTAGGTAAAGAACAATCACTAAATAGCTAAGCTGAGGAAGTTTCCCATGAAATCTTGTTCAATTTATATGGCTTATATTTTATTACACATACCAGTTAGAGATTGTTGCAGGGAATAGGTAGCCATTCAAATTAGCCCAAGTCGAAGTTTTATTATAAGATTTCTAGGGCATCTCACGGGGCCTAGCAGTTACAGCAAGAATTTTAATTTCTAGCCAGTTTTAATTTTAGGAGAAAGGTTAAACATGATAGCTCATTCTCCTATTTTGCTCCACAATTTTTAAGAGAGAGGCACATTTATTTCAGTAATTAGAATCAGGTACAAATGACACCTTTAACAGGCAACAATCCTTTCTCCATACTCTAGCTATCATTGAAGAGGTATGTCAGTGTATTTTAGGAGCTTTCAAATAAATCAATTAGCAAAACTTTGTCAGTGGAATTGATTTAAAATTTTTATTTTCTTAGTGTTTCCTGCAACCATGCTTTAAATATTTAAAAGTGATGGAATTTTCTTTCAGATCAGTCATTGAACACATTAAGTCACTTTTTTCAATCTCCAAAACCTTCTCACTTTGATAATTTGTGTGTTTATTCCTCAACCATCACCCTTTTCCATTTTAATACATCAGATATATTGAGTTTACTTTCTGTAAGCATTCCCTGTTTTGATAGGCACATCTGTGTTAAATGAATCAATTTCCTTGTCAGTCCTTTCAGACATTATTTTTTCTTGCAGATGTCCATCCTAGAGCCCTCACCATTATCCTGGGACATTCTTTTTATTTTTTCCTGGTTCCTTCTTTTCTGATTCTCTTTCTTGGTTTACTGCCAACTTTTCAATGAAGTTCATTTTCCAGAAGATTTCTGAAGAGAATACATAGGAGGTAAATTTTTGTGGCCTTAAATATACTAGACTTTTCTTATTCTATAAATATACTTATTTCTACTTATATTCTTTAAGTACATTGGCTAGGTACTGAATTTTAGATTGGAAATAATTTCCCCTCTAAACATTCAAGTCCTCCTTCATTATCTTTTAGTTTTCCTATTTCTGTCCAGAAACCTGACCCCATCCAGATTCCGTCTTCTATGTTTTGGTTTCTCTCTTTCATGCTAGAAGATTTCTCCATATGTTAGGTTATCCTTGGCTATCTCCTATATTTGACAATAAGGGGCCTCATAATTACTTGGAAAACCATTATTACAGGGATGTTTTAATTGGTGAGGTTTATTACAGTAAGGTGGCAACATGGCTTTTTAATTGAGAGACCCTAAATCTCATACATGTACATGTTTTCTCTGGGCCTTTCAGTTTCTCTAAAGAAGATTTCTCCAATTTCATGCTTGGAGGGTAAAAACCTAGAGGTCTATGTTCTGGGAAGTAAACCAGAAAATGACTTTCAGGTCTTACCATTCAGTACAGGGATTTGCCTTTCATCCTCTGTTACTCAACAGAACATGTCTTCTGCTGTGCAAACTTCTACAGAGTGCAAACTTTAGATCTTCTGTTGGGGTCAGGGAGAGGATCTACCATCTAATTTTTTTTTAAAGTGAACTTTCAACTAATTCTCTTGTGTTACTAATATATCCTTTCCTCATTGTATTAACATCTCACCTTCAGAGATACCTGGTATTTTCATATCCTAAGACTTTCTGGGCTTTTGAGGTAAAATTGGCAGCTTCCTATTGGCTTCTTTCAATTCAGGTTGAGGTTTCAGCTTTATCTGGTTTGCTAAGCAGTTACCATTCATCCACCTATCTTCCAACATTTCAGAAATGTTTTTGATATTGCTTATATAGTATCTTCTCCTCTCCTATTCTTTTCATCCTTATGGATTTATAAGCTTAAAATTCACTCGCTGTCAGTTTAGTGTGGTTTTGCAAGGGTGAGGAGTAAATAAATATGTGCATCCACTGTCATGCGTAATCAGAAGTTCATGAAATATCTTAAAACAGTATATACAAAAGATAGTGATACCTCCATGGTGTGACATTAATGCTATGTAGAATATTATCAATTTATCATTACAATATCTGCAAGTAAAAGAGGGCATAAATACTCTAAAAGCATAAAGGCCTGCCCTTCCTAGCTCTCATGCTGTTTTCTCAGTAGAAGAGCTAATTCACCTGAAACCTTTACAGAGCCTCCTGCCTAAGTTCTCCAGTTGTACTTCACAGATCCTTCTGTTGTAATACTTGCTACATTTTCCTCTATCTGTTTATTTATCTTTTTCTCACTAAGCTTCAGTTTCTTGATAGCAAATATTAAACCTTATTCATCTTTGTACTCCCTGGGCTTAGCACAGTGCTTAGCCTGTAGTAGGTACTCCATACATGTTTACTGAAAAATGATGAATGAATATATTAATAATTTACCTGCATCTCCAAGGAACTCTGAACATCTCATATCTAAAGTAATTACGCTCCAGTTTTTTCTTCTTCTCTTCTTCCTATCTCTCCCATTCCTAACAAGTAAAATATACTTTTACTCATTACTTGAACTAAGTATAGATATATTTCATATATTTCTAACTTAATTTTTACAATTTAACTATTGTAAAAGGCTATTTAATCATTTGAGGTGTTTTACTTTCAAAAAAAATTTCTCCAGAATGAAGCAACATAGTTTTTTATTTGTTGGTCATTTACAGACATTTATCCAAATATTTTTGCCACTTGGGATAATGATGGATGGTATAAGGTGGTGGCCAGGCTTAGACACAATTGTTAATTTAATTCAAGGGTTATTTACTGCTCATATGTTACCTCCAGGAAATTTTACTTAACACTGTTTGGAAATCAAAATGAATAAGGAAAAAAAAATCCTGCCATTAAGAAGCTTACATTAGTATATATATATATATATATATATATATATATATATATATACTAATGAAATAATCTCATTTGCAGCAACATGGATGGACGTAGAGATTATCATACTAAGTAAGTCAGACAGAAAGACAAATATCATATGATATCACTTACATGTGGAATCTAAAAAATGATACAGATTAACTTATTTACAAAACAGAAATAGACTCACATAGAATATAAACTTATGGTTACTAAAGGGGAATGGGGGGGAGGGATGAATTGGGAATTTAGGATTAACAGATATACACTACTATATATAAAATAGACAACAAGGGCCTACTGTATAGCACAGGGAACTATTTTCAATATCTTGTAATAATATATAATGGAAAAGAATCTGAAGAATATATATGTATATATGTATATCTGAATCACTTTGCTGTATACTTGAAACACTGTAAATCAACTATACTTCAATAAAAATCTTATAATAAGTGAAAAAATATAGAATGATGTCCTTTAAAAAGGTAAAAAATAATGAATACTATGAAATTCAAAATATGCAGAGCCCACAAATATACAGAATCATGAAGGGTGATTTTTGGGGAAGTAGCTTTTAAAATGTTCTTTAAAGAATGGCAGAAGTGATAGAATAAAATGGAAAGGGATGAGAAGGTAGAGTAAGAGGCAGAGAAAACAATAACTAGATGTGTTTGGAAATAGGAAGTAAGCAGTTTATTTGGCTAGAGAGTAGAGTAGAGGATACATAAGGATATATGGAAGGAAGAGCTAGAAAATGGAGGATGAGCCATTTTGCAGAGGGCTTTCAATGTCAGGCTAAGGTATTTTACTCAGTGGAGTAGCCAATGGGGAGACACTGAAGGTTTTAAGCTAGGGAATAGAATTATTTGAATTATGTTATAAAAATATTAGTGAGGCAGATGTAATATCAGAAGAGAAATGGGAAAAGGAGAGACCCATCTCAAGGGTACTCTTGTAGGCTGGGAAGAAAAAATGAGCTTCTGAAGAAAGAATAAGAATAGAACACAATTTTTTATATGTTAATTACTATTTATGTTACTATTCAGTTGTTTACTTATCCATTTTCTGTCCCCTCCCACTAGAATGTAACATCCTTAAGAA
This sequence comes from Phocoena phocoena, assembly GCF_963924675.1. NCBI lineage: Eukaryota > Metazoa > Chordata > Mammalia > Artiodactyla > Phocoenidae > Phocoena > Phocoena phocoena. The sequence continues at coordinate 59,742,596 of NC_089230.1, read as the reverse complement.
CAAGAATCTTGTCTGTTCCCTCGAGCCCTGATCACCAATGTCTGAGGTAGTGCCTGCAATATCGTAGTTGCTCAGGAAATGCTTCTTGAAGGAATTAAAGAGACATACAAAGAAAAAAGAGAAAAAAATATCAAATAGGTCAGTCTCAGGTGCATGAATTAAGTGAAATAAATTTAAATAGGCCAGTAATCCCAATTAATGAAAATAGAGTGAACTCTGCAATTAAAAGACAAAAATGGTCAAATCCGACTTTAAAAATCCCAGTTGTATGCTATCTAAAGATTCATAGTTAAAACGTAAAGACACAGCAAAGACTAAAGTAAAAGTATTTATCCCAGATAAATACTAACCAAAAGAAATCTGCTATAACTATATCATTTTTATACAAAGTATATGTAAATTAATATAAAGTTAAGTGGAATATTAAAATGTATATGTTTATATATTTAGAAATTATATATAGCTAATATTATTTTAAAAATATAAAGCATAAGTGGACAGAATTACATGGAAGGTTGACAAACCCACAATCCAAAAAGATTTTAACATACTTCTATAAGTAACTGACACAAGCTTCATCTAATGGGTCTATATAGTACTTACATAGAAGTTTCTTTTTAAGCACTAATGGAATATTTAGACTGAGTGGGAAAAATCATATAATTACACACTGGAGGAATAGCATTAAGCTAAAGAACAAAGAGCAAAGATGAAAAAGAAAATTGCTGACACACAGAGAGCATGAGGGATGAGAATGGACACTGAGGATGAGAATGGGGAGAGACAGATGTATAGGGGCCTGGCTGAGGAGAGACTGCATGAGATGGAAGGTTTCAAGTTGGGGAGTTAGCACAATCAGACTGTTAGGAAGATCATTTTGATGAGAATGTAGAGGAGTGGAGAGTGGAATGTAGAATGAGAGTGAGTAGGAGAGCTGGGATAAAGGAGACTAGATGGGAGACCATTACAGCAGTGCAGGCATAAGACAATGAAGTCCTGAATTAAGGCAGTATCAGCAGAAATTGAGGGGAAGATGCAGCTTTGGTCAATGTTATGGAAATATAATTGTCAGTACAAGTGACTTACTGAGGGGGAAAAAAATAACATCTTATGGAAAAACCCAAACGAACTTTTTGGCCAACCCAATATCACTATGGCTCCAAGTTTCTGAGATGGGTGGACGGTAGCATTAACAAAGACAGGATTTATAGCAGGAGGACAGGTTTAAAGGGGATATACTTGAGGTTTAGAATACATTTTTTTTTAGAATACATTTTTATTTAAAATTAATTTTGTAATTTTGAAGTGCCTGTGGAAGTACAACCATGGACAATTTCATACTCTCCTATTGAGTTTTTTTCTCATGTAACCAGGTAATATGACATCTCTGAATTATGAGTGTAAAGATCACTTGAGACACCTTTGTCTGGAATTGACAGACCTGAGCTTAAGTCCTGGCTTTGCCATTGTTGTGTGACCTTGTTTGTATATTATGTGCTAGGTGTGTGATTCCGTCTTCCAGTTAAATAACTGCTTAGATAACTTTCTGGATGGGGTAGATTTCTCAATCTATACCTTAAAACCATCATCTCTAAAAGACCATCCCATTTTAGCTGTCCTCAAATATGCATGATCTGAACTAGCGAATATATTACCTATATTGGATTCAGTGCAGTTCCATCAGTATTTGACAGACTGAATGACATGTTTCAAAATTTCTGCTTCATATTTTGTTCTTTTCCTATTTCTAAGAACTAATTTTTGAAAAGTCAAAAACTTGACAATAATCATAGTGTTGATAATGATGATGATGATAAAAGCTTCTTGTAGCTTAAGTTAAACATTTTAAATGTAATTCTTACAATGACATCATTTTGCCATATTTTATAATTTGAGAAATTGAAGGTCTGAGAAGTAAGTTTTTAGAGGTCACATAGCAAATAAAAGGTGAGGCTGGAATATAATTCCACATCCCTGATTTCAATGTTTGCATTCCTAATAATTATGTAAAGTGCTATGGGACCTTTGACTTGGATTTGATTAATCAAAAAATGTTATTTATAACGTATCTTCCTGTATTGAGAATATGTCTGCTGCCTTAGGTTTCTCAGACAACATAGTGTATTTCTTATAAATCGTGCAATAATGTTGGAGCTCATGGAGAGAAAGGTGTTGTGTCTATTGTAGGAGATAAAAATGGTCAGCACAAATTTGTTTGCAATATTTATCTTCTTTCATAAATATGTTTTCTTTGTCTTTTCATCAACACAGTCCTTAAAAAGATTCAGTAATTATGGCTTTTTATAGTTGTCCTTTTATTTATTATTATTTTTAAAGTGGTAAACTGTGGCATTATAGTATGCCTTGGAAGTTTCTCACTAGGAGATAGAACAAATTATATGTTAATTCTCAGAACTGAAACAAATTGACTTCAGTGATGACTATTTTAAAGTGTTCAATCACATATTGTCCTTAGAAAAGGTCAACAATGACTATATATTTTCTAAGGTGCTTGAAGAATTTGATGACTTATAATTACCACTAAATGATAGGTTATCTAATAATGACCTTAGTGGATATCATAGCTGTGTTGGGCTCTGTGCCAAACGAGGATTGGCTTCTGAGAATCAATTGCACATTGTTGATTTTGTTAAATTAAAAATCATCTACAAATTGTCCTTAGCCCTTGCCATGTTCTGGGAAAGGCTCCAAAAGTTCTGTCAGATCATATGGTGTATTTTTGCTTAATATTAATATTAGTAGCAACAATAATAAGAGTTTACACTAGCTATGTACCATGTGCCAGGAATTGTGCTAAGTGGTTTGCATGTTCTACTTAGTCTGCAAACAGCATTTGGTGCTAGATACAGTTATCCCTATTTTACAAATGAGGACCATGAGGCTCAGAGAAGTTAAATAACTTGCCCAAGGTCACCCAGACAATATATATCAGAGCCGAGATTTGATCACATATTCTGCTAAAATGTGTTCAAAGACTCTGTGAGTGGAATTTGCACAGTTTCAGAGAGCATTGGTGGCACACTGAATGCCCGTTTGTTTCTGTGGCCTGACCTGACACCTGAGTCATCATTCATGACAGCTTGATGCATACTTTCTGATTCCAAGTGTCAGCTGAGAATGGCTGATGCAGTGGTCCCATAGCACTCACATTTGTTGGAAAATTCCATGTTGATCTTTATATATATATATATGTATACATATATATGTATATGTGTGTGTGTATATATATATATACACACACACATATACATATATATGTGTGTATATATATATATATATATATATATAAAACAGTTGCTTAAGCTTCTGAAGTTGGCTTTTTTGGTCATGGTACATAATTTGAGTGCTGGGGAGTCAGCATGCCTGAGGTGTGAAGATGATGATGTACTTCCTGTAGGCATGAAGGCACTCAGACACAAAGCATGGACGACAGAAACAACTGTCATTTGTTGTTCTTCTTACTCAGGCTTTTAAAAAAGAAACTAAGGTCAGTTAACTGGGAAGCTTAGCCTCTCTTAGCTGTCTTTCTTTGCATAGGCTTTTATTTAGCCTTTTAAATCATTTTTCTCTTCTCTCCCTCCCCACCCCCTATCTGTTTTGAACACGTTCTTGGATTTCTCATGCTGGGCCTAAGGAGCAGACTGCTTATATTCAGGAATGGTTTGGAGGGGATAAAGTGTGCAAGATTTTGAATTCTTGCCATAAGTCCCTGGCAGACAGCCAGGCAGCCTCAGAGGAATAAGGCTAATGAAGGGAGGGTAAAGCAGATCCGAGAGTGCGGCTGGTAATGCAGTATTCATTTAATTGGGAGCAGGTACCGGTGCAAACTTCTCCATTTTAATTGGAAAAAGGGAAGGGGATTGTTAAGGAAGAAGGAAAAAAAGAATGCATAAAGTTTTCAAGCCAAGGAGCCAAAGGCAGCCCTGTCTATGCCAGAGAAAGAACTCAATTTAGGGCAATTTGCTCTGCAAGCTGGGCTGCAGCCTCCTCTGGGAATAGGGATGAGGAAGAAAATGAAACCAAAAGAGAACTTGATAAAATCACCTAGCACAGACATTCTCAGTAGAATAGGTTTTACTGAGTTAAATCTGCCCCAATCAATATGATTCTTTTCATATAAGTTACAAATAAAAAGCCACAAGATTACAATAAAAATCGAGACTCGAGTGCTGCTGATGTTGCACCTGGGAGTCTTAAGAACTTATTATGGAATATATGTTTTCACAACTCTCATGTTTGTTTTTCTTTTCACCCTGGTCATGCGAATCAACTCTTTGCTTTCCCTCCCCATCTATCCAGTTTAATATATTGTTTTAAAAAACATCGGAGGCAACTCTCTCTGCTTAATTTCTCTTGCACTGGAGGTTGGGGTTTGGTGGTTTCGTTTTGTCTTGAAATGTGTTGAATTGAACATGGGGCTGATTTCTCATGCTAATGATAAACAAAGAGATTTCTTCCCATTGTACATTTTTATGACATAAGGATTTGTAGCGTTAATATATTAGTAAAACAATAAAAGAGAGGTCAGGCTTCATATAAGAGAAAACAATGCTTTTTGATGCATACGAGACTATTAAAATAAAACACTGTAAATTTATGTTCAATAACTATCAGTTCTTAATAATCTTTGACTGTGTTGTATAAATAGTAGTTTTAGGCAGCTGATGGTTTTAATGTGATGACTTTAATTTTGATCCTTAGTGAATAAGGAGGCGAAAGACCAAACAAAACATTTTGGTCTTTCTGCTAGTGCGGTTGACTAATCAATGAAGAACTTGGAGAGAAGAGTCTCTATTTTAGTACATAAAAGTACATTTTAAAGATAAATATAAAGAGCTTATTTAGAGCTTAAGTTTGCTGGCGGTTTTTTGTTATTAAATTTCTTTAAGGTGATTCACAGTAGGGAATAAAAAGAAGATCATGGTGCCTCGTTTAGATTCCACCTTATATGTAGTCAGACATATATTTAGTGTTGGCAAACCTGATGAAAGGAGGTGACTATGAACATTTTATCTCTGATAATTTTGCCTGTTCATTGGAAAATTTTTTACTGTCGGATTCTAGCAGACTGTGGCCTGCTTATTTGACTTTAGCTCAATTACTAGAAATTTAATATTAGAAATGATTTTCTGGACAGAGGAAATAGGGTAACATCTCAAAATGTGGTGCAGTTGTCACCTCAAATATTCCATCGTGTTTTTCTCTCAATACTATACTGAATAAATGAATCAACCTATGTACCAAAAATATTTATATAGGACCTCTCAGTCCTAAGCACTGTGGAAGATACAAAGATAAAAATAACACAGACCCTGACATCAAGAAACTTATTTTCTAAATGGAAAGGGCAGACTAAAATAAAATACAAAAAGGTTAAATACAAAATCATACAACAGAAGAAAAGATGTTCCCAAACAACAGATAATTAATGAAGTCTCAATCAAAATTTTTTTCAGTTTGCAATACATGATATTTGGCACGATTTGTGCCATATTTTTGAAGAAGCAGTAGATCCAGATGGTTTGTGGAAGTCTGTGGTGGGTTTATAGGACTGATGGTAGTTGACCTGGTTTGTACTTAGAAGAGCTGGAGAGGGAGTGAGAGGCTATACCAAGTTTATGAAATGATATACTTTGATTAAAGGTAAAGGGCTGGAAGGAAGGAGAGAGTAGCAAACATATTTGGGGAACACACTGATTATAACAAAGATTCTTAGAGAAAGTTAGTGGGAATTAGTTGAAGCCACATTTTTTATGGTTGTGATTAGAATGCTTTCTTTACCTTGTAGTACAGAAATGTCTAATGATTTTTATTTTTTTTAAGATAAAAGGATTCTTTGGGAAAGACTGATCCAGTGGCAGCATGTGGTAAAATTAATGGGACGGGGGCCTCACATGTGCCCCATTTTTTCCCCACATGACCTAATATTCTTTCTGTTCCGTGTTATTCTCCATTCACAGTCTCCACCCACAATGCTGCTTCACAGAGCTGCACCTGCTGATTGGGCTGGCAGTGACCCTCCTATCTTCCCTGGGTATGGTTGCCCACAAAGCTGCCGGCTCTTAGAGTGCCATAGAAGTGCAGAGTGTGGGGGAAACACCAAAGAGAAAGGCTTTTTCCCCAACTCAGAACTCCACTTGTGTCAGTAGTTACACGAAGACTCTCATGAAGACATTGCAGCATCTTCTGTCTTTTAAGACCTCTGAGAATCACAGTAAATCTCATAAGACAGTTCTATCACCTCCTCACCGTTAGCTCTGGAACCACAGATACACATGGTTGGGTCAGTCAGGGAGTAGATGCCATCTTCTTCATTATTCTTGTCTCCCCTGACTTGATAGCTTCAGGCTCCAAATACAATTTTCTCTTCTTTCTCAATTATAAAACAAATGTCCACACAGATCAATGGTTACAAACAGGGACTGGTGTGTACTTGATATGAGTAGGTGGGTGAAGGAGTCTCCTCTACAGCTCAGCCACTCAAGATACTCTGTTTGGTTCTATAGTCTACTATTTATGTGGTATGTTTTAGCCTCTAAAAAAATAGTGAATTAGAGGATTTGCCTTCTCATGCCCACTGTTCTTTTTCTATACCTTTTCCCACTGGAACATATTTAAAAGAGAAGCAAATGATTACAATATTTTTGAAGGTGGAAGAGGCTTTTCAACTGCTGCTCTTTTCTGTAGGATAATCCACTATTAGCACCTTTTTGTTATATTTAGGGTAAAGAGACTGGGGATCTTGCTGCCATGACATTTCTCAAAATATGCTACCTCAAAATAGATTACCACCTGTTTCATTCATGTATAAAATGACTCTATTCTGACAACTTGGGCATATTTATGTAAAAAAGGGGAACCACAAGAGGTAAATTTATAAGAGGTAGAATTACTTTCAGGTATATTTATATATTTGGAATGATAACAATATTTTATAATGTTTTAATTTTAATAGTACCAGTGTCACAGCTGAATAGCTATTGGAAAAATGCATTAATTAAAAACCTGTTTGTGGATCAATTATAGATGAGAATTTCTTATTAGCTTACATATGGCCTTGTGCCATTTTGAGAGCTGTCATTTTATACAAATTTTGACTGAAGATGTATCTCTACTAGGGAGTACACACTCATGAAATTCTATGTATCCTCTCTTGCAAATAGCACTGATGCCTATATTAATATAGAAAGAAACAAGTTCAAGTGTCAAAAACATGTTACACCATTGATTGTATTAGACAATACCAGATTCAGATTCAACTACCATTTATGGAACCCCTGTTTGGCCAGACATTATGCTATTATATGGTATCTATTATTTAACTTATACTTCTTCAGAGCCAGGAATGAACTAGATGTTCATATTTACATTTTACAGGTAAGAAATATTAAGTCTGTGTAAGTTAGATGGTGACTCCATGTCTAGTGAGTAATAGGAGTGGGACTTGAAGCCAGGGTTCCCTGATGCCAATGTGTAAGTTAATTAGGATTTTTCTATCATTAAATTTATGACCCCAGCCCAACTTCTCTTTACTCCAAAATATACAATACACTTCTGGAATTAACAGAAGAGTGAACGTTCTTGTGAATTATTACACATATTTGGTCGATGAGGAAAACTGAGAAAATTGTATTCCTACTTATGATAGGAATATTTCTTTAAAATAGGAGGAGCAATGTGCTGAACAAATGGCACATGCTTCCTTTTTCATTATTGTTTAGGTGCTAAGAGACTTAAATATATTATGATGCCTTCGATAGTCGATAGTCTTAGTTTTGTACAGCTTAAGATAATTTCGGAATTATTCCATTAATGCTTTGTTAGTTTATTGATACTGCTTTTAAAAAAATTTCCCAAGTTTTTATTTTGAAAAATTTGAAGCCCATGGATAAAATAAAAAAGTACTATAATGAGCACTCATGTGCTCTTTATCTAGATTCACTAGTTGTTAACCAGTTTACCATATTTGCCATTTCTCTCTCTGTCTCTTTCTCAGATATATGGATATACATTTGCTGAACCATTCAAAAATTAGTTGCAGATATCATGATAATTCACCCCTAAATACTTCAACATATATCTCCTCAAAACAAGGGCATTTTTCTTCATTATCTTAAGTCTGTTCTTACATTCAAAATAATATAAAATTGATGTGAGAATATTACCTGATATTGGCCCATATTAAAAATTTCCCAATTATCCAATTAATATCCCTTACAGTTGCTTTATTTTTCAACTCATGATTTAGTCAAGGATCATTCAATACACTTAGTTGTCTTGTCTTAATTTCTTTTAATCTAAAACAGTCCCTTTCTTATTTTTCATTGCTCTGAGGCTTTTGAAAAGTTCAGACTAGTTGTTTTGTATAATATCTTATACAAGATATTATACTACTGCTATATTATTGGAGTCAAGTTAAACAGTTTGTCAAGAATACTACACAGGTGATCTTGTGTCCTCAGTGTATTACATCGGGAGGCACATAATGTTGACTTGTTCCATTATTGGCGATAACTAACTTTAATTTTATTTGGTTAAGGTGACACCTCTGAGATTCTTCCATTGTAAAGGTATTCTTTTCTCTTGCAATTAATAGATAACTGTGGGTGATACTTTAAGATTGTATGAATATCCTGTACTCAACAAAATTTCATTCAGTATTTTTAGTATTCATGATGATCTTTGCTTGAATCACTTATTACATTAGTGCTTGCAAAATGATGATTTTCTATTTATATAATTCATTTTACATTTATTAATAGACCTCATTTAAGGAAGAACTTTCTCCTCCTTCCCACCTCTTTTGTTTTACATCCTTGCTTTCTAGCTCAGCAAGATACTGCAAGCTTGCTTTAAACTCTCCATGTCCCAAACCTGGAAACAACCATCTCTCCAAGGATCCCTGGTTCCTTTTAGTAGGGAATTGTATTTAGAAACCAAGATTGGGGATTGTGGTGTGCATATTTTTTCTATGTGCTTTCAGGGGATACACTAGAAAAAAATATATATGTGTGTACATATGTGTATATGTATATGTATATATCTTAGTCTGATAGCTACATTGCAGGGTTCTTCACACTTCCCCTAGTCCATGTTTGAATCTTACTTTTCCCACAGTGAGAATCCTGACTCCCAAGAACATTGATATGTTGCATTTACTCATTTAGTGTATCCTACAGTATCCACAAAATATTTTCAGAATTATTACACTAATACCAGTACCAACAGCAACCTTGCTAAGCAAACTTAAAGTTTTTTTTTAATTATTTTCTTTTTGTCTTTAAAATGTATTCTACTAGAGGTTTATAGTCATAATACTGTGTTCAAAAGTTACTTAAATTATTTGTGTGTGTGTGTGCATGCACACATACATGTTATAAATCTGATGTACAGTTAAATTAATTTGTTTTTAGTTGTATTAAATGTTAGTGTTTTTGTATTTTTGATTAAATTTAATTTTTGATTATGTAAAGAATTTATATGGCTATACATTAAATATTGTAGATATAAATAATACATAGTATATTGAATACTTAGATAAATATATAATATATATATTAATTAAATACTATATATGTATATATAGTATGTATATTTATTAAAGTATACAAATTTAAAGCATATATTTATTAATATATATCAATATATTTTAAAAATTAGATTTAATAAATACAAATTATATTAATATATTATTTAATTATATATAATAATATACACTATGTATTTGTATAAAGTAATTAAATACTATATATATGCTGTTTTTTTTCTGTGAAGTATATATTATCTGTAGCTCATTTTTTAGTATCTTTTTGGAATATCCTTTATCTATATAAATGTTGCAAATATTTTCCTACATTTTGTCATTTTCTTTTGATTTTGTTAACGGGTTTCTTCCCCGTGTAAAGGTTATTTTAAAATATTTTATGTAATTGAATTTATCTTGTAGTGTATCTGGATTATCTCACACATTCTGGGACCCAGGACAGAACGAATAATTTGAAAAGAGCCTGGGTCAGACCCATCTACTCATCTTGGAGAGCCTCTCAGAGAGGCAGGGGGCAGCTGGAGCTCACCCTGGGGACACAGACACTGTTGGCAGCCATTTTTGGCAGCTAATTCTACTCAGAGGGGCACTGGTGCTGGCATGCATTTAGATCCTCCCTCTAGCATATGAGTGCAAGGACCTGGCCCTGCCCACCAGTCTGTCAGCACCAGTACTGGGACACCTCAGGCCAAGCAACTAACTAGGCAGGGACAGAGCCCCATCCACTAGCAGGTTGGCTGCCTTAAGACCTCCCTTGACCTCCCTGAGCCCACAGCCACCCTAGGGCCTGGTCCTGAACACCAGAGGGTTCAAAACTTGTCCCTACAAACCAGTGTGCTGGCACTAGGCCCAGGACCCAAAGAGCACTGTAGACAGAGACCTCAGGAACAAGCTCCATGCATCAGTGGGCTGGCACTAGCCTTGGGACCAACCTCACCAATCAGTGGGGCAGGCATCAGTCCCAGGACTCATGGCCCCAGCCCTACCCAACACCAAGCCAACACACCAATTCCAGAATCCCTAGGACTCTGTAGCCAGAGACCCTGGGACCCAGCTTTGACTGGCAACAAGCTGGTGCTAGCCCTGGAACCCACTGGGCCTAGGCCCTGCCCACCAATGGGGTGATATTAGCTTCAGGAACCCTGGGTCCAGGAGCTAGAAACCCCAGAACCCAGTTCCACTTACCAGCACTAGCCCCAGAACCTGGCCTCACCTAGCAGTGGGCAGGCACCAGCCCTGAGATCACCTGAGCCCTAACCCCACCCACCAAAATTAGATACTAGCTCCAGGAACTGCACCTTGCCATGTCAGGACCTAGCCCACTCACCAGAAGACTGGCACCAACCCTGGAACTCATTGGTCCCCAGATTTGCCTACTAGCAGGCCAACACCAGCTCTGGGACACCTTGGGCCCCTCAGCCAGCCACCCCAGATCTGATCCCACCCATCACCAGGACAAAACCAGCTTTGGGACACCACAGACCTCACCACAGGCAGCTGTGTCAGGAACTGGCCCCGCCCACTAGATCCAGAACCCCTGGCACCACAACTACATGCCCCAGAACCCAGCTCCACCCACCAGTGGGTCAGCACTAGCCCCAGAACCCTTCATTGCTTAGTAGCCAACCAACTTGTGAGCTGGCCCCATCCACCAGCATCTATCTGGCAGCTTCCACACAAGGCAGGGCTTGGCAACAAATTGGACTGTGTCCAGTCATGCCTATCAGGTACCCATAGTAGTCAACCCACCACAACAGAAAGATGCACACAGCCACATAGAGGGCACTGCTAAAGTATATAGCTCTGGTGACCAGAGATGAGTGTGCTGCTGGGATGCACAGGATGTTTCCTAAAGTCCCTTTCTCCAAGGTTGGCAAATGTAATCAACCTACCAAATATGTGGAAATGAAAATAGCAAATTAAGCAAAGTGAAGGAAGAGAGAAATATGTTCCAAACAAAGGAAGATAAGATAAAACCCCAGAAGAAGAACTAAATGAAGTAGAGATAAGTAATCTACCCAATAAAGAGTTCAAGGTAATAATCATAGAGATCTAAAGCGTTCTAAATGATCAAAGAGTTCTAAAAACTTGAGAGAAGATTGGATGAACAGAGTGAGAAGCTAAATGTTTTTAACAAAAAAAGAAAATATAAATACAACCAAGCAGAGATGAAGAATACAGTAACTGAAATAAAAAAAAAAATACACTAGAAGGAATCAACAGTAGATTAGATGATACAGAAGAACAAATCAGCAAACTGAAAGACAAAATCATGGAAATCACTGAAGGTGAACAGAAAAAAGTAAAAAAATAAAAGAAAGAAGGACAATGTCAAGTGTACTAACATTCACATTATAGGGGTCCCAGAAGGAGAAGAGAGAGAATGCGGCAGAGAACACATTTGAAGATATAACAGCTGAAAACTTCCCTAACTTAGGACAGGAAACAGACATCCAGGTCCAGGAAGCACAGAGAATCCCAAACTATCAATCCAAGAAGTACCATACCAAGACACATTGTAATTAAAGTGGCAAAAATTAAAGGTAAAGAGAGAATATTAAAAGCAGCGAGGGGAAAGCAACAAGTTACATGCAAGTGAACTCCCATAAGACTATCAGCTGATTTTTCAGCAGAAACTCTGCTGTCCAGAAGGGAATGGCACAATATATTAAAAGTGATGAAAGGGAAAAACCTACAACAAAGAATACTCTACCTGGCAAGGCTCTCATTCAGATTTAATGGAGAGATCAAAAGTTTTACAGACAAGCAAAAGTTAAAAGAGTTCAGCACCCCTAAACCAGCTTTACAATAAATGTTAAAGGGACTTCTCTAAGTAAAAAGGAAAGGCCAAATCTAGAAATACGAAAATTACAAAAGGAAAAATTTCATTGGTAAAGGCAAATACATAGTAAAGGTAGTAAATGAACCATGTATAAAGCCAGTAGGAAGGTTAAAGATTAAAGTAGTAAAATCATCTATATCCACAATAAGCAGTTAAGGGATACACAAAGAGATGTAAAACATGATGTCAAAAACAGTAAATGTGAGTGTAAAAATTCAGGGTTGTTAAAATGCATTTGAACTTAAGAGATCAGCAACTTAAAATAATCATATATATATAAACCTCATGGTAATCACAAATGAAAAATTTATAATAGATACACATACAAAAAAGAGAAAGGAATCCAAACATAATACTAAAGATAGTCTTCAAATCACAAGGGAAGAGAGCAAAAGAATAAGACAGGAACAGAAAAGAACTACAAAAATAACCAGAAAACAATTAACAAAATGGCAATAAGTACATACCTATAAATAATTACTTTAAATGTAAATGGACTAGGGCTTCCCTGGTGGCGCAGTGGTTGAGAGTCCGCCTGCCGATGCAGGGGACACGGATTCGTGCCCCGGTCCGGGCAGATCCCACATGCCGCGGAGCGGCTGGGCCCGTGAGCCATGGCCGCTGAGACTGCGCGTCCGGAGCCTGTGCTCCACAACGGGAGAGGCCACAACAGTGAGAGGCCCACGTACCGCAAAAAAAAAAAAAAAAAAAAAAAAAGTAAATGGACTAAATGCTTCAATCAAAAGACATAGACTGGCTTAATGGATATAAAAATAAGACCTATATATGTATATTCTGCCTGCAAGAGACTTTATAACCTATATGGGAAAAAGAATCTGAAAAAGAATAGATATATGTATATGTATAACTGAATCACTTTGCTGTACATCTGAAACTTACACAACATTGTAAATCAACTGTACTCCAACATAAAATAAAAATTAATAATAAATAAATAAATAGAAGTTTTAAAAAAAGAGAGACTCACTTTAGATCTAAAGACACGCAGACTGAGAGTGAGAAGATAGTAAAAGGTATTCCATGCAACTGGAAATCAAAAGAAAGCTAGAGTCACAATTCTTATATCAGACAAAACAGATTTTAAAACAGACTAACAAGAGACAAAGAAGGACATTACATTAATGATCAAGGGATCAGTTGAAAAATATATAACAGTTGTAAATATGTATGCACCCAACACAGGAGCACCTAAATATGTGAAGCAAACATTAGCAGGGATAAAGGGAGAAACTGACAGTAACACAATAATAGTAGCAGACTTTAACACCCCACCTACATCAATGGACAGACAGATCAGCCAGCCAGAAAATCAATAAGGAAACACTGGCCTTAAATTACACTTTAGACCAGATGAAATTAACAGAAATACATGGAATATTCCATCTAAAAGCAGCAGAATACACATTTTTTTTCACATAGTCCAGGATAGATCACAAAAAAGGCCACAAAATAAGTCTCAGTAAATTTAAGAGGATTGAAATCATAGCAAATATCTTTTCTGACCACAATGGTGTGAGCCTAGAAATCAACTGCAAGAAAAAAACCTGCAAAAACTCACAAACACGTGGAGGCTAAACAATATACTATTAAACAACCAATGAATCACTGAAGAAATCAAGAAGAAATTTTAAAAAAACCCTGAAGACAAGTGAAAACATTATAGTTTCTTATCTGATTTAATTAATACCTCAAACACAAGGTTATAACTGGAGATAGTGAAATTTTTTGTCTTGTTCCTGAATGTAGATAGAGGAAATATCTTTAGTGTTTCCTATTGATTCAATTATGCTAGATATTGGTTTAAGTATATATATCTCTATCCATCTGGTAAATATCAATTTGGTAAATTGTGTTTTCCTGGGGAATTACCTACTTCATCTAGATTTTCTAGTTTATTTGCATAGAGTTGTGCAAAGTAGCAACTTATGACTTTTTGGTTTACTCTATTTCAATGGTTGTTTTCTCCTCTGTAGTTTATTATTTTGTGTATACATGCTTCCTTGCTTCTATGAGTAGATTAGCTAGTGATTTCTCTATTTTTCAATTTTTATTACAAATACAAACATTTCTTCAATTATTTTGTTAATTTTAACATCTGCTTTTATTATTTTGTTCCTTTTACTTTATTTACTTTTTGTGCTTTTCTAGCTATTTGAATTAGAAATTTATCTTACATATTTTATCTGATTAGCAATTTCATTTAATTCCATAAATTCTGATGTGTAGTATCTAAAATATCATTTTATAAAATTTTCCTTTCACTCAAAAATTAATAGAGTTCTAAAATTCAAGTTCAAATGGAATTTTTAATTATTTTTATGGTTTTTAAATTTATGGCATTGTGATCAAATTTGCAACATTTCCTCCTTATAGAACTTATTGAGACTCCTGTAATGGTCTAATATATGTTCAGTTTTCACGAATGTACCATGTATGCTTTAGAGTAATATAAGTATTTATATTTTGAGGTGTAAATTGGGTATGTCTCTAGCTATCTACCATCTTGATTGTGCTGGTTAGCTTTTTAATTTTCTTATTTTTTTCTACACTTATATGATAGGGAATGGAGGTTAAAATTGTTTTTTAAAATAATGTGTTCCTTTGTATTTCTACTAGCATCATATGTAGTTCTGCTTTCTGAAGTTGGTCAATGTGTTGTTTGTTGCATAGAAATTTATAATATATCCTAATTGTAAATTTTGATCTTTACAAAGTTGTCATTAAAAAAATCTCATTTAATACTTTCTGGTCTAGTTTGTGCATAGTTTGTTATCAGTGTCTCAACCACTGCTTTCTATTTTTTCCAATTGGCTGGTATACTCTTTTCCATCCCTTTATTTTTAGCTACTGTGAATCACTTTGTTTTAGATATGTCTCTTGTAAACAGATTAAAGTTGAGTTTTATTTTGTGATTTTGTTATCCAACCTGGAAATCTTTTTTTCAAAATAGATGTATTAAGGTCATTCACACTTATTGATATGATATCATTTACCTTAACTGTCAATTTTTGTTACATATATAGTTAAGAAAAAGAATAATTTATATTATATTTATTTCATATCTGTATTATATATATTTTGCCTCCTACCTTGATTTTTTCAGCTTTAAATGCCACATTCTTTTACTCCCTCCTATTTTGCATTTAGTGATTAAAAGTTCATATGTTTTCCCTTTTCTGTTTTCCTTCTTCTCTCATTTGTTTAGTTATGCATTTATGTTTGAACACAGAGCATTTACATTCTTATATATTTGTCCACAGGTTTTGCTTCATTTTGTTTTTAATCTTAGATCTGCAATTAAATATATTCAATTCTTATTATCAATTATTCTGTGAGACTTTTGAAGATATCCTCACGTTGGTTGAGGATATCTCCTCTAGTAGATTCCTGAATTTGGGCTTCTGGGCAGAGTATCCCCTGAGATCTTGGATGCTTAAAATTGTTTATATATAGACTTTATATTTGAAGGATACCTTCTTGGATATGTAAATCTACAGCTCATACTTTAGTCCCCCGAGTTTCTTGAAAATATTGCTTTGCTGTTTGTTGTCTTGCTTTGTATTTTGCTGTGAGAATTTTTATTCCGAATTTATGTTCTTTGCTTGATTTTTTTTTTGTCTAAAGATGTAGAAGAATTGTGTTTTTTAACCTTTAAATTCTTTTAGTTTATTAGTAGATGTAGTTATCTTTCTGGGCCAATTTTCCTAAGTATATGATAGGCCCTTTCAATATACAGGTTCATGTCTTCTTTTATTTCAGGAAACTTTTATTAGATTATAGTTTTAAATACTAGTGTTATTCTTTTGGTTGTTTTTTTCTTCATGGACTCCAACTATATGTGTATTGCATATTTTCTTCCCATTTTCTATATCTCACTTGCTTAACCTTTTTAACTCTTCATTTCATTTTTATTCTCTTGGTTATTTTTACTCCTTTCCTAAATGGCCCTTATTACTTTTTTTTTTTAACTTTAGTCATGTTTTAATTTAACCTTTACTTGTGTCTTTTTCTTCTGTTCTTTCCTGAGGTTGCTTAACTCTTATTTCACATCTTTATTTTTTTCACATTTCTAAGTCTTAAAATTTCTGATTTTATGAAGGTTATTTTTAATATCTGAAAATGCTTTTAAAGCTTTTGTTTCTGATCAGAGTGTTGGGTTATACTTTTTCTCTGCTTCATGATTGTTTTTGGGGAGAAATTCAATAAGCTAAACTGTTTTTATTCTCATTTTCTAGTTTGCTTTTGTAATTGATGGATGCTTCTGACATTTACTATTGATTTTTAAAATTCTTATGCTTCACTTTTTCAGTAATAACATGTGCATTTAAACATGGGTAGTGAATGTGAGTAGCTTGCTAGATTTATTGGCTCATGTGTGCTCTCTTCTGTTAATATAATGTAGTATAATTTATTTAATAGACTGTAGTTTCAGGGAAGTTGTATGTCTTTGATTTTGCAGTTTTGTTTCTTTTGTAGAAGTTAGACTCTTAATTTCTGCCACTTGTTTCTCTCTTTGTTGTCACCACCAAACCTCTACGCAACACCTTCCCTTCTCATGAGTAGCATCTGTGATCATATGCATTTTCAAGCCACTTCCTTTTGACTCTCCAATAACCAGCCCTCAGATCTACCTACTGGCAGACCTATTGTCAATATTTGCTTATTCATGTAAGATTCTTTTTCTGGAGATGAGTTGACCTCAGGTGCACCAAGATAGACGCCCTGCTTCCCTCCCAACTTCCATGAAATCTCCAAGAAACCCCTACACAGGTATGAGCTTCACTCTTAGTTCTGCTTGTCTCATGTCTTCCTTTTAACATGTTATGCGAAGACTTTTAATTCTCTTCCAGCTATACTGTAGCATGGATTATGAATGGATATAATTACTCTCCTTGCTGATCTGTGTGTCTCTCTCGGATGAATGGAGAGCTTCAGGTTTAGGTGTCTGTCTTTTCCTATAGAAACTCAGAAACCTCTCCTCTGATATTTTTAAAGTAGATTAAAATTTAGAAATAAAATGTAAATTTTACATGTGGGAAATTTGTTTTATTGGTATCATATTGACTGTGGAAGCTAGCATTCTGCATTACAAAAGCCATAAGTCAATTGATCTGAAAATACTGCCAGTTCATAAACTAAAAGTTTTTTCCAGGTCATGCATTTCAGTTTTTTTTTTCTTTTAACTCTTTATTCCTAGTTGTTTATTACTCAAAGTCTTGCAAAACAGTATTTTATTATGTGTCCTGGAGAGAAACTACTTGAGTTTACAGCCTGGTTCCACCACTTGCAAGCTATATGATTGCAAAATTTACTTAATTCCTCTATGTTCTGGTTTCCTTCTGGATAAATTGGGGATGACAGTAGTGTTTATGCATGGGATTATTAATACATACAACTTAAAACACTTGGCATATAATGTTTCATTATTCTGAAACAGTTTTTTTTTTTGTTAATAGGTCAAAGGACATAAGAATTAATCTCCAAACAATATATTTCTTGGGAAAATGTGACAATGTATTTCTTGGGAAAATGTGACCAAAAAAAATTACTGATTTTATTAGTTTTTGAAGAGCAAGTGATCTCTACTATATACAGATAAGTTAGCAACAAGAGTTACTGTTCTGGAGTTATTAGTACAGAATATGTGAGTTCTTTCACAATTCTGATTCTTTCAATAACAGATCTTATTAAACATTCAGCTTTTGTAGTTAAGTGAAATATATATATATATAATTTTATTATTAGTTATATTAAAATTATTCAACATATAAGTACTTCCATTTTTAATTGGGTATATTTTTCTTTTCTTACCATCATCAGTGCAAATAACTAGACAAGCCTTCATAACTTTAGAGTATTTTGTGTGTTGGGAGAGTTTGGTTAGGTGTTTCTCTGATTTTTTTAAACAACTTCAAATAGTAGATTATTCTAAAAGCAACTTATTGTGATGTTATGATCATGTGAACACATGTTTTCTTTGAAGTGGAACATTTAAAATCTGAATCTGAATAAAGGGAGTCTCAGTCCTTTAAATCATGGCTGATAACTGTGGATACTGTTGATGCCCTACTAGATCTCCTCCAACCCTTTTACTAGGTCTGTTTGCATTTGCTTCTTCTCGTGTCAGAGGGGCCTACCTATCTAGGGTTACTTTAATTTATTCTTTCAGCCTAGCTATCACCTAACTTTGGGATAGTATGAGTTTGAACCATAGACCCTTATGTGAACAGACCTAAGACTACACATTCCCAGGGAGATTATTTATTTTTTTACTCTAGAACTCTGTTTCCTTGGATCGGTTTTTCCCCAAAGTTAGTACTGTTTGAATTTAAGTTCACTCTTTTGTGATTTCAGTTTATTCTTTATTTTTCTTTGTATCTAAGGATTTTCTCTAATTATTTATGCGCTTATTAACATATTGTAGAGTGTGTTTGTTGTAATATGTTCAGCATGTGAGTGTTCTGTAGTAATTGAGTTTTATAGAATATTATTGAAGTATTACTCTTTCAGGTTTTTAATTCTAATTTTTCATTTCTTGGTCTTTTGGAGTGTGTCCTCAAGAATGTTTTTTAGTAGTACATAGATTTTTTTCTTATTCTGAGAGTAGTTGTCAGATGCTTTGACACATAAAATATAAGTTGGTGCGAGACTGAATTGTTGGATTACTACATTTTCATCTTAAAAATCTGCTATTGTTCCCAGTTCCTTCTGGCACCTAATGTTATAAAGGAGAAGTCTGAGGCCAGCTTGATTGTTTGTTCCATTGTAGTTAGTTCTTTGTTGTTTTTGTCTGATGTCTTACAAGGTTTTTAACATTATTATAATCGAAACTTATTATGAAAATGTGCATTGGTCATTATCACCCTAAACCCTGTTCTAAGAAACACATTTTTGGGGAAAGGTCTTATTAGGACATCATGAGAAATAAAAAGGGTTCTTTTATTTAATTCATTGGGAAATTCTTCTTTCAGCTCAAAAGGTGTGTGCTTTGGGAGAGTAACAACATATTTCCCAGTTTTCTTTTTATATAGTGCCTGGGTCCCTGAGTCAGGAGAGTCACACACACACAAAAAATAATAATAATAAAAAAGAATTTCACACTTTTTTTTCCCACTTAGTACCAGTTCATAAAATGTAGCTTCGGCATTCTTTAATGTGGTCTTAGTGTCAGCTTTCATTTTAGTTTGTTTTTAGCTTAATTTTTCTATGTTCACATGTGTGTTTTAATCATACTTTAGAGAGGCTGCTTTAGGAGCTGCTGGTCAGAAAAAAATTTGAATCATAGTCCATTTTTATTTTAATTACAAGCAACTTGTTATTAAGATGATGTTTCAATTTTCAATTGTATAAGACAGCTATCTGCATATACACTACATAATAACTAAATATTTTAAACTCATGTGTCCTTGTCACAGTTTGCGCTTACTATCTTCATCACTGACCGTTTCTAAATTATTCATTTTGTCATTTTAATTTAAAAATATGGTGTTCCACCAATAATCAGAATCCTGATTGAATAAAAGCATTTTTATATTATAAAAAAAATCTGAAATGGTCAGAACTAGGATGAAAATTCTAATTGTAAATTTTACACTATTTTTTTGTCAGTGTTTTGTGCCTATTTTTAGTGGAATAATTGGTAGAGACATATCTATTTGTAATATGCGGTTGAACAGTGCCATACATTGAAATTTAGTATGATACCCATAAAAAACTTTTTAAATTTTATTTGCCCTTAAAAGTAGATACTAATAAAATATCAAGTTAATTATGCATTAAAAATTAATCAAAGGCCAAAATTTCCCCTTAAACAATAAACTTTCATTTCAACATCTATTAACAGAATATTTTAATGAATGAAGTAATATGAATATAAGCTATATTATATACACATTTGAATGAAAATTAGCAGTTGAAAACCCTAACACTATCTAGCTTTGGTGATGTACTCTGAAATATGACATTCTTAAGAGTTTTCAAACACCAGATTCATCTTTAATGTATTGTTCTAAATAATACAGTACCATCTCTAGTAAAAATCTGATTGTGGGTGTCAGGCTTTGATTGCCTAATACGATGTATTCAAGAAAAGCAACCGGGAAATGAAATGGGTTATTTCCCTCTACTCCTTTGCAGTCCATTTGGTTTCCTGTAATTGGGACCAAATTTTCCATCTGCCTTGGTCCTCTGTTAATGATTTCAGAACACTTAGAGCTAAAACCATTCACATTTACCCCTTTAAGTTTCTGCTACTATAACCCTTGAGTAAATGTCAGGTTTTTGTTTTCATTGTTTTACCTTTTTTTTCCTATTTACATTTTTGACAGCCTTCCCTCTCAACTGAATACTGTTATCACTTCTTTATTTTAATCCTCTCCCAAGCTGCCTATATTATCACCCCTGTGTTTCAGAACTCGGATTCCTACCCTTTAATCCACTAATTGGCTTTTTACCCCAGCTTGCCTTGCCTCTTCTTTGTGCATCTGACCCTTCTTTCTACTGCACAACCTGCCCACCAGGCTCGCGGTCCTGTCAGATCTTCTTACATTGTGTCCTCTTTCTTCACCCAGAGGACTTTATTAATATTTTTCCCTCTACTCTCTTAAAAGTTTCTGTGGATATAACATCTATTATAATATTTTTCTAGAATAAATAGCACATTTTCCTATTTTCAAATAAGTTTTTTTTTAAACATGTTTATTTTGTGAAGTCAGTATCTTTTGATTATTGATTGGTTTCAACAGCTGGGAAAAATGTATGTAATTAACAAACATTTATTTCATCCTATTCATTTCCATTTATATTTTCCCTGTGGTGAGAAAAAAATATATGCTTATTATTCTTTCAATGAATGCTTTTCTCTTTAAATATGAATGTAGTCAAAATATTGTTGTAGGGCATTAAAATTCATACTTTACTTTTTTGTGAGTTTGAACATGTGGCAAAATAAAAATGTATGAAAATGAGCCTAGACAATATTCTTTATAAAGTTTACATAGATACAATGAGTAGTGAATTAGTCAAGTTGTTCTATTTGTAATATATTCTTAATATTTTCTATGCAATGGGAGTGTATCCATGAATAGGAAAAATTATAGCAGAATATGTTAGGATATACATAGGCTATTAAATTCAACCGCAACTAAAAATCTCAAATGAATCAAAAAGTTTGAAATCTGTATTACTATTTATGGAATCTTTTAAAGTATATTTTCTTTTCCTTCTCCATGGTCTTGTTTTTTGTCACATGCACAGTTTGAAATAGGCCTAAATTTCTGTTATAAACTTACAATTCAGACTGGCTAATTTTATTGTCAGTAATTTTCAAATATTTGACTTGGTAGAAAACATGTCATCAAGCAGTTAACTAGGAACAATCATAGTAGGGATTCAAGACTAACGATTTCCAAGGATTATGAATTTTATCTACATAATAGTAAAATTCTGGCCAAGGAGAATAAAAGCATGGAGTGTACGATCAAAGGTGAAGGAGAAAGTGTCAGGATCAAGACTAATTATCATACAGCAGTCCAGGGAGTCTGTGGATAAATCAACATACAAGAAGATAAAACAAGACCCCACCAAGTGCATTTCATGTGTTTCTGTTCTATGAATTAGGTTTTTAGGGTGACTGTATCAAGCTGACCTGGAGAAGTCAAATTAGCACTGATTTATAGAAAGAAAGTTCAATAAGGAATTTTTTGTAGGTCTTACATTAAAATTACCTAAATGAAAATATAATTTACCAGGAGATTTAAGGAAAAGTAAATACAAGGAAATAGACCAGACCCTGTAGAATGTCATTGTTAGAAATACTTTTTCTCTACTAAAGATACTTAAAAGTTCCAGTCTGACTGAAACTGTAGATTAGTAACCACTGCATAAATAAATTATATGTAATTATTCTATAATTTTATCTATATAAATTCCCTAAGTTAAGGTATTTTCAAAGTAGACTCTAAATATTGACTGTGAACTTGTTCTTTAAATATATTTATGAAGACTTTTGCTTCATATTTGAAACATTTTTCTCTCCTGTTTTTATCTACATATTTTGATTGGAAACTCTGCAAGGTCAGGGAAATCTTCTTTGGCCACAAAAAGATCTAATTAGAGTTCAATAGCCTGTGTTCTTTGAGTGAAGTCTTGTTATGCATAGAAATAGAATTTTAAATGATTTACCAATAAAGTAAAAGGAGTGGACCTGGAAATTACTGCTTGGTCTCTGGATCTCTGAGTGTTCTCCAATGTGTCCAATTATTGCTATCCAGTATGATAGCCTTACATGATTGTTGAGCACTGAAATGTGGTTTGTCCAAAGTGAGATGTGCTTTAAGTAAAATATAATGCTGAATTTTGAAGATGTAGTATAAAAAGTACCTTATAAATCACTTTTTTATGATCACTTTTTATATCAATTACACCTTGAAATAATATTTGAGATTAGTAGATTAAATAAAATAATAATTAAAATTAATATCACCTTTTTTTAAACTTGTTTTCATGTGGCTACTAGAGAATTTAAAATGACATATCTGGCTTGCATTATATGTCTATTGGAAAGTATGATTCCAAATGGTGCCAGACTTTTAGAAAATCATTTAAGTTCAGTGTATTCTGGCTATCTTGCATAGAGCAAACATTAATTTCAGCTTTACTGTATCATCCTAACCTATATAATGGCATATGCTCTGATTCATGTGTCTATACATTTTCTTCTAAGGAATATTTTCTTAGATTTTAAAAAAGAACACAGAAGAGATCTAAAAGAAAGCTAGTTAAAATTATTTGTACCAAAATATTGGTATTCTGAAGGTTCATTTTAGTCGTTCCTTTTAAGGCCATTCCCACATCAATTCATTCTGGAACTGTGAACAGTTAGAGAAATGAACATTCTTATAGCTTCCGTCTCTTTTTTTTTTTTTTTTCCTTACCTTCTGAAGGTGAATGATAAATACAGTGGTCAAAAAGATTTAGCTAAAGGGAAGGCAGGAGGTGATCATCTGCAGGGTCATATACTGGATTTGCAACTGTGGATTATGAGGCCAGGGTGCTTGGGTAATGTAAATAAACTTCTTTGGAAGCATTATTGGAAATAGAGATAACTTCTTAAAGTCACAGAAGAGGGATCGAAGTTCCATTGCCTCTCTCCTCAGAATGATTCATCTGCCTTACTTTCTTATTGAAAAGATACCATTGGTGTTCATATTTTCATTATAAACCATCCTCTTGCATTGCTTCTAAAACAATTTGTACTTTCCCTTTGATTGTTTTTTCAATTGATTCCAGGAATAGTGAGAAATGAACTTTTAATTTCTAAATCTGTAAGATTTTTAACGTATATTTCTCTCCACCATTATTTGAAAAATAAGATATCAAATATATCCCCCAACAGAAATGCATTATTTCCTTCTTTGGTGTGCATTTCAAACTGATTTTATTATGGCTGTTTAAGGAATGGGATCTGTATCGTCCTCTCCAGCACTGAGTGAGGTTTTATAAATTTGTGTTTGGTCAAAAGAGGGTTAAGAAACAGTAGCTGCTCTAATATATCCACAACTCTTTTGGTCTTTTTAATCTTTGAGTTTCTTTTACAAACAGGTACTTTTCTTCTATGTGATATGCAAATCTCCCAGCTCCTAAGAGCAACTGGATAGGGATGTGTGTTTCATCTTAAAACAAAGACCAAGAAAAAATAATAATATGATAAAGTTATTCAAAGGATTTCAGAAACAGGTGTTCTAAGTCTACACTAATTGGATTTCAGTTAATTATTCCCTTTACTTTAGGGAATATAAGTAAGAAATATAAAAAAAGTACCTGAAAAAACTCTGACATGCTAATTGCTCTAATATTATTTAACCTACGCAAAAAAAAAAAGCCACTTTAATGTGACTGAAATCTTAATTACCTTTTTAATTTCTAGATTTGAAGATAAAATTTATAGGTATTTCCATATACTACACATTTCAGGGCACTATAGCATGCTCTAGTTTTTCATCTACTGTATATGTAATTTTAACTTTCCTTTGCCAATGCACAGAAAATATATTTTACAATTTAAAGATTGGATTTCCCACTAACCTCAAGGAGACCAAAGTAAGTCTCTCTTCCACTTTGGGTCAAGAAGTCTACTTCTATTTGATTTAGACAAATTGTCCATTCTCCCCAATCTCATTTTCTTTCTTTGTAAACAGAAGAGAAATTGTTATATAATACTGTGACCATTAACATTTCTTAAATGCATGAGTTGAACAAGGGTACTAAAGGAATGAATTCTTGTTTTTGAAATAGGAGATAAGTTCAGAATGTAAACTCCACAAGGCCTTGGGTCTCCGTGTTGTTGTTTACTGCTGTTTTCCCAGAGAATGGGAATACGCCTCGTGCATAGTTGATATGCAATAAGTATTTTCTGGATGAATGAATGAATGAATGAATGAGACACACTGAAGGAAGTCAGCAATGGATTACTAGAATCGGTTTTCCAGGTATCTGAAAGTAGATATTTGGTAGAGTAGATATGGATAGAAGGGGAATGAACAAACTGTGTATACTGAATTCTAGTTTGTCTTTTAAATTATAAAGCAAAATTAGAATTAGGGCCTCATAGCAAAGAAATCCGCCATTAACTTGATTAGTTAAGGTAGAGTATTCAGTGTTTAAGTTCAGTAACAACTCTCAATAGATATTTAAGAGTGATGCATTAGTTTTGTTTCTTTACAAATAAGTATGTTCATGGAGCATACTAGGTGCTTAATAAACATTTGTTGAATGAATGAATAGACATTTATCATACAATTTATCATATTTCCCAATAAAAGTGGGACCCATATTATAGGCACTTTTTTCATTTGGTACAGCACAGTGCCTGTTTCATAGTCAATTCTCACACATCTAGTGAAGGTGTATTTTTACCATTGCACTCTGTTATATTTTAACTATATCTGCGTTGATTTAAATCACCAATTTAAAATTCTGAGTTTAGTTCCAATTATGACACTCTTTTCCCAAAGGTCTGAACTCTGAGGACTGCCATGCTAGCCAGTTTTAGTAAGATATCAGGGGCACGATAAGCACAGTAACCCCAACATATTATGCTGTTAGGAAGTGTATGAAAAATATTTTATACTTCCCTGAATTTCTGCTTTGTGCCTTCAATAAAATATTTTTAATAAATTAATATTTGCACATGGTGAAAATAATTCAAATGGTTCAGAAGAATCTAAATAAATAGTAAAAGTCAACTTCCCTAGGCCTCCAACTTTCAGAAACAAGCATTCTTAATTTCCATTTTAAAATTATTTTGGTGGTTGCCATTATATTTTAAAATATTATTCATAAATTTCTTGATTTATCGTATTTTGTTGGTATTTTTTGAATCCTTACTAGAAATAAAGAATTTAGCACACTAGTTCTCTCCTCCCCTTCTGCTTTTAATAACAAAGTTTTTATATATAGTTTTAATTTTATATATAGTTATCATTTTCACATTGACAAAGTTTGATCTCTAACTATATATAATTAAATCTTCCAACCTTGACTATAGCTTGAATCTAAATATGATCCTCAATTTAAATGACATTTATAGTTTTATGCTCATAAAACCGTTATTCAATGTTAAATCAAATATTGGGCCTAGACCCATAGAGAAGAAAATGTCTACAAAGGGTCAAGGGCATTCATTACACTTTTAAGTTATTTAAAATTTTCTTCACTACTTCACTAGTTATAGTTAACTGCAACTTTTTCATATACCTCTTGTCACCAGCCTTTCTAGCCTTCTCCTTTTTGTTTTGCTAGAAAACACCCTTAAAAATGTTTTATTATAGGAGATATATTTTCTTGTTTATACTGATCCAAAATTATTTTATTTTGCTTTGACAGTTAATTGAGAGATTGCACATAGAGTTATAGGATCAAAATAATTTTGTCAGAACTTTAAAGGCATTAATCTACTGTCTTCTAATGCAAATCGTGGTTATAAGATTTTTGATTTCATTTTGAATCTCACTGCTTATTAAATATTTTTTTTCCTCTCTGAAAGAATTTAGGTGTTTTTTCTTTCACCTTTGGAATATTGAAATTTAACCAGAATCTACCAAAGTGCGTACTCCCCACTCCTGCCACTCTACTTGACACACATTGAGTACTTTAATTCTGAAGACTTGTTTCTTTTTTAGGTTTGTAAACTTTATTTTTTGTCTCTTTGACTTTTCCTGCCTCCCATTGTCTCTGCCCTCTATTCAGAAATTCCTTTTTTTTTTTTTTCTTCTAATAGATACCACTTTGTTGTTTGCCCTCTGTTATGGAAGATTTCCCTCTTTTGTCAGACTGTTGTTTGCCGACCCTTAGGATACATATCATGTAATACACAGTATGTTCTGTGGAATTACCACTGGGCTTGGAGTTAGGGGCATAGGTTTTACTATTCCTTGCACAAATGATCTGGAGTAAATAATTTAACCTCTTTAGGCCTCTTTTTTTCTCAATACATAAAGGAAATAGAGTAAATTATTATTTAAGTTTATATAGCTCTAAAATTCTATTCTGAAAATTAATAGAAGCATTTCAATGTGAAAATCTTAATTTTCAGTGTAAAATGCTATATAATGCATTGTAGTTTATGTTATATTTGAGAGAGAGGACTAGGTTTGGTTTCAGCATATATATTTAAAATAAGCTTTAACATTACATTTGTTTTTTTAATCAGAAATAGTACTGTACTGCTACATGTGAGACTATGCAGTAAGTAATGAAACATGTTTAATGGGTCTTCTATTCTTTGAAAAATAAATTAGGAACACTTTGCTTCAGGTTTCTTTAATTAACTGAAATAAAGTTTGAAACAAGATGCTCCTGGAGACTGTAAAATATTTATCACTAAATATAAAAAAATATAAACTTCAAAGGAAGCATTAGTCCCAGTTACAACGGTAGTTACAAATTTCTTATTTGGTTCATAAATACAGCTTATTTTTGAATGATTATTTAAATCTGAATTTTAGCTCTTCTTTATCAACATATGAATAATGTAATGTACACACCTACCATTTTTCTGGAATATTTTAGAACAAAAGAAAATAAACATCTTTATTTTGAAATTTGAAGGCAAATCTTGATTTTTTTATTGAAGTAGTACAATTAATTTGTTCCAAATATTTTTCCCATGCTTACTTAATTCTGTAATAGTGTATTTGCAAGAGTCATCTATATAACCTTTCATTCTTTGTTTATTTATTCATTCATTCATCCAGTCAATCATTCATTCAAGACATAGTTTTTAGCCATGCTGATGAGAACAGTGTTAAGATGTTGCCACCAATCTCTGGGAATGGAGGCTAGATAAGAATAAAGATAAGTCAACAAGCAATTGCAGTCAATCTGTTTTGCAGAATGCTGTGATGCAGAGGTTGGTGAAGGATGCTTTAAGAGCAATTGTGAGGAGAAAGTAATTCTGGTGAGGCAACACTAGGCTGAGATATAAAGAATGAAGAGGAAGGAGCTAGTTGAGCATGAGTGGGATGGAGTGATGGGCACATGAAAACCAAATAAAATGGGCAAATATGACACAAGTTTTAGGATTTGCCTCAGTGGACAGATGGATGTTTTTAGACTCAAGTCCAGAGATTTGGAAATGTTACCACAATGTAGTTTCATGGAAAGAGTATGTGCTTTGGAGGAAGGCAGATCTAATTTGAAACCTTTTTTCACTTTGGCTATGTGGCTTGAGCATATTATATAACCTCCTTGATTCTCAATTTCCTCACTTGCAAAATGGAAGAAATAATATCTACTTTAAAGGAATGTGAGAATTAAATGAGGTAGCCAAACAGAGAAAATGCCTGCCATGGAGTTCATGTTCAATAAAAGTTAGTTGTTTATTCTTCCTTTCCTGTGAGTAGGGAAAATTGAAATGGTGTGTGAAAAAAAAAAGTCATGGACTACGGAGTACCCCAAGACTGTTAATGCAGGAAAGTTTACAATTAGTCTCCCTTTTTCCCTCTCTTCCTTCTTCTTTCTTTGTTTCTACCTCCTTTTTCCCTTCCTTACTGCCTTAATTATGTTTTCTGTATGAGAAGCAATTTCTTATTCCTGAGCTTTCACTAGAAGGAGTTGAAGGACACTTTCAGGTTGTGTTTCCACATCTCTCAATGGAAAATGGAATGCCATAATTCTGAGTTCTGATTTAAGGACAAGTACGGGAGGGCCTTTAAGCAGGTTATGGATCTACTACACTTGATTATCCAAGTGTAGTACATTTCAAATAGATTTAGAACCCTTGGTTGTGAGGTGCTACCAGCAACATCCGCAAAGGACAGAAGCATGACCTTGGGAAAAGAGCTCCACTGCCTGGCTGCTATGTCCTTGCCATGGGACAGGCCCTAGCAAAATTGAAGAGAATGGCATTTTGGATTCCTCTGGGAGATATTGGAAGTGTCTCTTGCATAGCATTTAAATAGTAGCAAATAGTATTTAACTACCATTGTATGCTCTGCTAATTATTAAGCTATTGTCTTGCAGCATTTAACCCACTCTTCCATCTTCAGCTTCATATGCATTCTTTTAAAACTCTTTTGTAAATAATTAGGTTAAGGGATATTATAATGATTTGAAAGTACAATTCTGACAACATAATGTATCTGTTAAAAACCTCTGAACATCCATATCTGAATCATTCTAAATATCCAAACTAAATTTTCACACTGGAGACCTTTAGCTTCTATGCAATATGCAGTATTGCATATATGTATAAATTTTTTAAACTAGAACTTCAAAACCTGATTTTATTTCCAAATCAGAGATCTCCAACATGAAATTATAAATTGTATTGCATTCAGTATGTTTAACCTTTCAGTTTTATATTTATAATGTTATAATTAATTTCTAATTGATGCATAAATTTATTATTTATTTTTATAAAGTGAGAATTATAAACATTAACTTTACTAATCATTGTATTCTTTTGTCAGTTTTCTTTGCAAGTTTCTTTAGCTTGCTTATAACTTCCTATTTTTTAAAAAAAATTCTTCAGTATATTGTTATCCCTGAATCTCCTAAGTATTTTAACTACAAATCTTTTTATGCTCTGATGCTTTACAAGCATATTTTGCTTAAGACAAAAGCTACAAGATATGAATTGGGGTTCATTATTTTTGGTCTTCCTGATTAGGAAAATAGTGACAAGTGAAAGAAAACTCTTGTATTCTGTGAAATTAAAAAGCACTTCATTTTGTTGAAAAAGCAAGTTATAGTAGCTTTAATGGTACATGACAATATATTTAATTTCCTGGAGGTATTTCCAGGATTCTTTTTAACCCTTTCTTTAAAACAGTCATTTCAGTGAAAGAAAGCAATCACATAGAGGCAAGAGCTCTTGCTCAAAAAATTTGTGTATTTTATACATTCTACTTGTGAAATATAGTAGGGGAAATATTTACAAGCACCATAAGATAGGAAGCTGAAACTGAAATCATTTCTAAATGAAAATTATTTGACAGTTCATCAGTATTTAATGCTAACATTGGGTGATGCAGGCATGAAGAATTTAGCAGCTATTTATCATAACCCTGTGTGTGTTTGGTTCTCTGATATACTTTCCTGGAATAGAATGGAGTTTTAAGGGCAACATGAGCCACAGCTTCAGTTTGAGATATTAAGTAAATGGGGATGCCAAAGAGGATTTGTTTTTGTTGTTTGGTGTGTGTGTGTGCGTGCATGTGTGTTGTTGTTGTTTATCACATTCCTGTTGAAAGCAGCCTGCCACGCCTTGCGCCGGTTAGTTTTTAATCCATGCTCCCACAAGCCATGGCTGGGCTTTTGCACCAGATGCAGGTGTCCCCTTGTGCTGTCAGCCAGGAATGATTAATGAGGATTTGCCCCTACTGAAAGCAGTCTTTGGAGCATTGTTCAGGGCATCTGTGGAACTGTCGGGGGAGACAAGGACACAAGTGAACAACCAATTATTTGGCCATCACTGAGGCAGCATGAAAAAGACATCAAATTGGACAGAAAAGCAATGCTTTTGTTTGGGGATCAAATATTATTTTTTAGGTGTTAATATAGGAATTTTACCTCATTTTAAACAATTTTGGTGAGATCTAGACTTTTAACCAGAAGTAGTTTTTCTTTTTCCTTTAAAGCTAATCCAATTCTTTGAAAGTAGTATAAAAGAAATAAAACATCAACAGATTGATTCCTAAGTGGTTGCCTATTGTATAAAGATATATCGTTTTGCTCGGCTAACACAGAAAACAAGGACTAAGTATCCAGTGGGTAGGAGGGCCCTCCACACAGAATTCTTAATTGCTGCTCACAGTTGACAGGAATTGGGGGTTTTACAAGCGGTCAGAACAGCAAAGACATTGCACTAGAATACTGAAGCAGAAAATGGAAAAAAAAAAAACACAAAAAAACAACAACAAAACTGTGAAACATTTCGAAGTCGTTGTACAGCCTTTGTGCATTCCCTTCTTTTTCCAGTATGAGATACACACTTACTTAAGAGAAAAGATGTTCAGACTGCTACATTCTTGTGCTGGGTCTGGGACTTAAATAAAAAATTTTTTAAAGCTAAAAAGGGTTATATATTTTGAGCACAATTCAAATGCGGATTAAGAAGTCCTTTCTTTCAGTAAAGTAGTTTCTTTTATGCTCTGTCCTTTCAGGACTGTTGTCTTTAGGGTATTAAGAATTAAAAGCTAAGCCCTGAAACCACTAAAACCTTCAAGGAGCCGATAATGATGTTTTAATATATAAAAAGTAATGATCAGTAACAACTGGAATAAATGTGGCCCAGATAACAACAAAAATACCTACTTAACATTTTTTTGCAGGTTAATACTTTTGTATTGTCTTTTTTTTTTTTTAATAAAAGGGACTGACTTCAGTTACAGAGTAATTAGAAATCACATCAAGATTAAAACATGGGCCAACTAAGTATATACAGAACAAATGTCTGAGTAGAGACTGCTTTTACAAGTGATTTCTGGGAAAACGCATTATTTTGTTGTTAAAAAAATTTTCTCCTGTACCTGCAGTGATCAAGCTGCTTACTGATTTATATTCATCTGGCCAATTCTAGAATTATATAACTTTTCTACACTTCTCAAGACAATCAGACTCTCCCTTATCTTACTGTTCAAATATAAAAGATAAGGAATACATACTATTGCTCATATTCAAAAATTTGCCCATTTAGATAGATGCATTTCTATTTGAAAGTGGGCAAATGGGCTATGCCCAAATCATGAAAACCATTTAAGGTTATTATGACTAGCAGCTTTGACTTAAAGTAGGCTGAATAGATAAATCCAAACCTAAGGGACACTAATACTGCCTCCTTTCATTATCATGAATACAGCAGTTTCAAACTGTCTCCCATTTACTACTCATATTAAAATTGGCTTAGTCAGAAAGATAGTGTAACTCAATTATTTTTTATTAATAACCTTATTTTCAAATTTGTTAGCAGATTCCCTGGACTTGTGAGTATGCTTGGGTCTGTTGGCAAGTGATACAATTTCTACAAACAGAGTATTTTTATATAATTTTTAATATGTAAATTCTGCTCCGAGTTTTGAACCTTTTGAAATCATTTTGTTAGAAGAATTGACTGTCAGTATATAGACAGTCTTAGAGATTTATTGTCTCATCTATTCCCTATATTTTTTCTTTAGCATCTCTTGTTGACAGTTTTTAGTGCTATCTTGTCACGTATCATTTAGTCATTAAAATAATTTTAAATGACTTTGAGCCTAAATAGATTCCCAGGGAAGACTACTCATTGCACTTCTATTGTTTGTGAGCCACTGATGATGGTCTTTCAGTATGGGTCTCCAAGCATTTGGTCATTAAGAATAACATGTTGTCCCCTTAGACTGTTTAGGATAAGTATAATTATAGGCAAAGCAAATGCTAATGTTGTGTTGTGTCCTACATGTTACTTCTCTTTACCTTCAGTATCTAATCTTAGGTTGGTGTGCCATTATTTTTTTTCTACATGTCATACTCAGTTTCTCTAGCAGTTCTCAATTTTATAAGAGTTTGCAAATTGTTCTTTGACTATTTTCCCGAGTTCCCTTTTGGGTATTGATGTGAAGCTATCGTGGGTCAAGCTTTCTTGGATTTTATTTTCATGCTTAAAATAAATAATTACAATTGCCAACATAGGCATTTGGTTATAAGAATCTCAGCTTGGAAGATTCAAGAATTTTTTAAAAAGGAATTCTGAGCAAATTTCTAATTTTAACTCTCAATAGAGATTTGGAAATGTGAGTTTGCAATATTTGTTTAGGCCAGAAGAATCATTTAAAAAACAGGGTTATCAATATTTTCCTCTCAGATGAGTAGCATTTAGGGTTGCCAGGTAAGATACATGAAGCCCAGTTAAATCTGAATTTCAGATAAGTAATGAAATATTTTTAGTATAAGTATATCCCAAATATTGCATTTAGGATATGCTTATACTAAAAATTAATTCATTGTTTATCTGAAATTCAGATTTAAATGTGTCCTTTATTTTATTTTATTTTGTTTGCGGTACGCGGGCCTCTCACTGTTGTGGCCTCTCCCGTTGCGGAGCACAGGCTCCGGCCGCGCAGGCTCAGCGGCCATGGCTCACGGGCCCAGCTGCTCTGCGGCATGTGGGATCTTCCCGGACCGGGGCACAAACCCGTGTCCCCTGCATCGGCAGGCGGACTCTCAACCACTGCGCCACCAGGGAAGCCCCTCCTTTATTTTTATATTTGCAAAATCCGGCAACCCTTGGTAAAGTCAAAATGTTAAGAAGTGTGTGTCTATAACCTATTTAACAATCTGGAGATCCGGTCTTTTGGGTTCTGCCCTAGCATTTCATATAAAAATGAACCAAGTTTTTTCATCTTCACACTGATAGTAAGCCTCCAACTACTTTACTGAAATGTTGTGAAGATAATTTTAACTTAAACAAATTTACCTTAAACATCTAGAATTTTTTGACAGCAAGTCATATATAAATAAAAGGTAGTGTAATGATACCCTAAAGACCAATTAAAGGTCTTTTGAGACTAGTGAACTCAACCTACTTGAGTTGAGAGAAACACGGACCTGCCATCTACAAGAGTATGAAATGATTTCCATCGTTTATAATGAATTGCATGAGAAAGGAAATAAGTTTGCTCCTGACAGAAAATTGAACTTCCTTCGAGACAGCAAAAGTTGAAAGGAAGTTCTGAAGTTCAGTAAAGTTAGGGGGAGAAAGGCGGCAGGGAATTGAATGAAAACTGCCTAATTCAAATTTTGTATGCAAAACTCAAATTAGGTAAGAAATTTGTGACTTCAACCCTTACAACTGATGTCAGAGGAGTTGTCAGAGTCTGGGTGCCTAGCTTTGCCTTAATTGCTTTGTTTAAAAGACATAACTTTAAAACAATGTTTGATGATATAATTGTTTAACTGTTGGGCTCTCACACATGCACCATTTTTTAAATGAAAAAGAGAATGTGAAATTTAGTCTCAAATTATTTTTTTCAAAAATTTCCAGTAGCAAATATAGGTTTATTTGTACCTTTGCCTAACAGTCTCACGGTTATTGTACTAAGGGTTTAAGCTATAATATGCAATTGAGAGTATGCTAGTAGCTGGAATGAGGATTATTTTATTTTAAGGCATAAACAAGGAACTGATTTATTGAGCATATTTTAATATACACCACTGGATAATTCTTTATTATTTTTAAACATAAATCTGCATGGAGCAAACAAACAGCAAAATTTGTTACTTTGTATGTAATAGGCAATCTAATTTATAGCCCTCCAAGAAATAGAAATATTAGAATAATATCCTTGGTCTCCAAGTTTTATTTTGCTTTTATTCCTGCATGTGGTAGATACAAGAAGAATAACTTTAAAAGCACTTTGAACCCATTCTCACTTAAGGTTAATTGACATACCTTTATTCAGGTGTTAGCACAAGTATAAAATGAGACATTTTACAAAATTAATCACCATGTATTTATCGATTTCCTATATTGTATGTGAGGTATTATAATAGATGCTATATAATAGGATATTAAGATATGTTAGGTTATGTGTGTATATAAATAAATATGGGTATATATATATATATATATATATATATATATGCGCATACACTGCCTAACACAGGTTGATCTCTCCCTCCCTCTCTCTCTCTCTCTCTCTCTCTCTATCTCTATCCATCCAGTAAGTACAAAGAAGATACCAGTGAGCACAAGGACACCAAAATTGATTGCCTTCATGAAGAAAATTGTACCCATCAGAGGAAAAATCCCTCGTCTTCCTGACAGTTCACACTCATATGCATTCTCCTTCTTATTCTCTCCCCGCTTCCTTTACTGTTGAACAAATATGATCTCTCCTTTCTGGGCCAATTTCCTGACCAGGATCTTGGCTTCCTTCTCTTCCTGACTTCTCAGGTCTCTTGCTATAGTGATTATCCCTTCTGTTTCCTGTACCTTCACCCTTTCTCCATCAACTACTTGCCATGGGTACTCAAATATACTCACATCTCTGCTATCTTAAAAAGAAGAATTTGTTCCTAAACTCAGACTCCCCTCTCCAACTATTGCCCTGCCTCTTCCTATTAAGGGTCACAGTTTTTGAAAAAATTGTGTATTTTTCACTTTGTACTTACTCCTCAGTTTATTTCTGTCTTCAAAACTCCAATGGGAAACTGAGTTCAATCAGATCACGAAGAACTTCTTTGGGACTAATTGCAGTGGATATTTTCAACTTTATATTAGTTGGCCTGTGGATGGATTTAGACTTAGTTTACCTTGGCTTTGGAAACACACACCCTATTCCCTTTCTCAGATTATTTTCTTTTATCCAGTCTTTAAATGTTGACATTTCTTAGGATTCTGACTTGGAGACTATTCTTACTACACGTTCTTCCTGGAAATCCTCACCTACTCCTCAGTATTCAAGACCATCTTTAGACTGAGGACTTATATCAGTTTCTCTAGCTCAGACCTCTCTGCTGAGCTGCATCCCTAGAAACTGAATATTCTTCTAAATATCTTCACTTGATTATCTTTCAGACATCTCAAACTCACCATGTGTAATACATAAGTACTCGAACAGCTTTTTAAACTAACTCTTAGCCCACAGCCTTGGCATCTTCCATTCTACTCTCCACACATTAGCCTCAGTAATCAAATGTAAATCAGGCCATATCACTTCTTTGATCTGCCCCACACAAAATCTACCGCTGACTTCTGAATCCTAAGAGTAAAGTCCAAACTCTTTGTTTTTCAGACCCTTTAAGATTTGATGCCCATTCTTTGTAGGCTTTATCTTTTGCTTTATTTCCCTCACACCCTATGCTACACCTATGCTAATTTTTTTTTTTTTTTCTGTTCCTCAGGAGCACTCTACTATTTATCCAGTTGGTTGTCATACTTGCTTAGAACATCCCTCCTTCCTTTTTATCTTGATCATCCTTTATAACTCATTTCAGTTGAGATATTCCTTCCTCTTTAAAGCTTTTCCTGACTCCCGCCCTGCCCGCCACAAGACTGGACTGGACACCCTAGTTCTGTGCTCCCATAGCTGATTATGTTTTCTCATCACAGTTCTTGAAGATACTCTGCTATGAAAATTTTCTCACTTGTCTGTATTTCCAATGTAATATAAGTCAGGGAGCACAACTTCTGAAGCACTGGGTATCCAACTGAAATTTTCCCCGAGACCAAAAATAATTTAAAATTCAGTGTAGTTAAGATTACATAATAGTTCTCTGAATTTACTCGATTAGGTCATTCATTCATGCATTTATTCATAAAAATATTTATTTAGAATAGTATAGAGGTGATTAAGAGGGCAGACTAGAGGGCTAGGCTAGATTGATTGGGTTCAAATCCCAGCTCTACCTGTGTGATTAATCGTCAGGTTGCTTAAACTCAGTTATGCCTCAGTTCCTTATCCACAAATTAAGAATAATAATAATAGGACGTACCTTTTAGGAATATTGTATAATGTTAGTTATTAAATGTAAAGTGCTTACGATAGTACCTGGCTCACAGTGAGCACTATGCAACTATTATTGAGCTCTGCTAGGCCAAGTGTATATAGTGGTCAAAAACACATAGCATCTGTCATGAAACAGCTAGTGTGGGAGAGAAGAATTTAAGGAAAAAAAGACTAGTTACCTCCTTTTCTGGGAGACTAACATGTTTCTTACCCTCACCCTGCCCCCAGTCCATGATATCTGGGGTCTTTTCAAGTACTAAAGTAGAATTTTATATTTTCACTAGGAATTATTTTGATACACACAATTCATTTAACTTCAGGGTTCTTAGTTTTCACAAATTGCCTCACAGCCACTTCATAGACTCTCTGTGGGATGACGGCCCACTTTAGGGATGTACCTTTCACTTGATCTTTTCCCTGGAAGCAATAGTTAGGCTACTGAGTTTGTCTTCAGCCCAGAGCCACCACCAATCTATCTTGCACCTTTCTGCAAATTATAAAAAAATACTCTCTCTCTAGCTGGAAGAATTAGAAAAAAAGTTGCCATTCTGAGTAAGGACCAGCAGCCTCCTAGCATACAAATTGAGGAGCATATTAAGATAAAAATGTTTTCAAGAGGAATACAAGGCAGCTACAAGGAACAAGAGTGTGAGAAGAGTGAGCAGGATTTCATTCCTACTGTACCCTTTTAACAGGATGCTATTGCTCAGGGCACAAAATTCCTATCAAACGCAGCAGTCCTGCTTCACACTGTGGGCCTGTTTGCTTCCTGGGCTTCATGTCACCTAAATTTCTCCTTGTCTGCCCAGGGTCAACTCCATCAGCAGCTCATCATGCATTGAGTTTCTCAGATTCCTCCAATACCTTTCTGTGTCTCATTTTTAAGGAGCTCTGCCCTGTGCTTTCTAAAGTGACAGCCTTGGTCCGCTTTACTCTTCAGAGTGGCATAGTTATATATTGAAAAGAAGTCTCAAGATCATTTTACATTAGCCTGAGAAAGTAAGTAACTGTACTGTTAAGCATTTAAGACAGAAAAGCATTTTAGTGGTTTGTATTGTTGGTAGCATCCAGGATGAAGTTTACAGCTAGAAGTCTCAGCTGAAGTTTCCAGATTTCTCTGGTGAGCCTTCCTTGAACCTCTCATGCTGAGTAAAGGAAGATGAACTTGGCATATCGATATTGATGGGTAAACACCTGAAAATAATAGGAAATAGAATTAATACAGATATATTCTATATGTTGAGGATGTTATTTGGAAAATAACAGTAAATAGTCCTTTAAAATCTATTTATTTACAATGTATAAAGTACTTTTATATACTTTATCTTCCTTAATGTTCAAAATAATCCTGTGGGAACGGCAAGTCAAGCATTATTATTGCATTATGCACAGATACTTTTAAAACATCTACATTGGTCCATTAAATAGAAAATATGAGATTTGGCCTGTCCAAACATTGAATCTCTAGGTAGGGGGACATTAATTCTAACAGAATTTTAATAATTTATTTGTTTTTATTCACCATAAATTACTTTCCTAAAATCTGAATACATGTCCAAAAGACAAGAACAATTTACATTTGGGTACCCCCCCCAAAAGTGATAAGTTTAAAGCAAAAATAATCATGATAGGATAGTATTGCACTTCAAAGCAGTAATATCGTCCCTGTCTTGTCTAGTTATGAATCAGAGCTAATGAGGGATTTGAGTACAGAACTAACACTCAGACTTTAAAAGGATGCTCGCTCTGTCATTTTGTTAGCAGCAGCTACTAATGATTTAATGGTTTCTATTTTGCTGAAAAATGGGATCTGTCCTTTTGTCTTTGAATGAGCATTAGTACCTTACAGGAGATTAGACATTACTATAAGAGGTAATTGCAGCTAATGGCTACATAAGAATTTTCATTGTATACTTTTTTGGGGAAAATTTCTTAGTGATGATTCAATTCATGCCAAAAGTTGGCAGGGACTCTCAACCAGGTAGGTATTTATACAAGTTTTAAAACAACATTACACTAGAATAGTTCAAACCATGCTGTCTTTTCAAGTGCAAAGTGTTTGTGTACAGAAAGTGAACATAAAACATTGCTTAGGTTATTCAGTGTTCCAGGGACTCTAAATGTTATGAAAAGTGTTCAGAATGTTCTTTTAGCTTTCATATTTCATTATGAAATGTAAAAAAATATTACCCCAAATGTTGGTAGTTGAGGATTCCTAGCATATAGGGTGACAGTCACACAATTCTGAAAATCATCAGAAATTCTTTTCTGTCTAACTGTGAACACTAACATTCCTCATTATGCTGTTGCCAGAATCATAAATTCTTTGAACCAGAATCAAACAAATTTTAGAAAAAAATAGTATAAATTATGGACAAGCTGAGTAAGTGTGTCCTATTATTCTTATAGGGTTATATTTATAGCTAACTTTCCCTTAGAGCTTTAGCCCGTGTGTAAGACATTTATCTAAAGAATCTTCTGAGCTCCCTTGAAATTTTAGTTAAGGAGTATTGTTGGTGACCTTGGAAAATCTGAGCTCTAAACTCTGAAACAGGTCACACTGTCTCTGAGTCAGAGGCTCAGAAGAACAGTGACTGCCGAGAGGCGGCCCAGGCATTTTCTTCCTCCTCACTGCCTCTTAACCTCGTGTCCTCCAGGAGGAGTTCTGAGACCATTGATAGTCATCATAGCTCATGGGTCCAAACCTTCCTACTGCAAGGAATTCTCATTATTTCAAGGGCTTTTTAATCAGTAAACAGTAGAAGACAATTACTGTATAGATCGGTTTAATTAGTTTATTTGATGCCCAGAGCATGTAAATTTGCAACCAGGTTGTTTCTGCTAGCTATAGAATCATAAATTAATGGCAATGTTCTTGACGGGCAAGATGATGCTCTGTGCATGCTAACCTCTTAGAACGATTCTAGTGGGTTAAGAAGAGGATTGGCATCCAAGAGCCTTTTAATAAAACAATTTCCTCACATCTTGGCATATTTTTGGTCATCAACAACCATAACTTATTTTCCTCCCTTTTTTTACTTGCACATTTCTAGTTTTACATTAAATAACCTCACTTGAAAATATTGAGAAAAAGAGCTACCTAAAATCTGTATATTTATACATTGAATAAAAATTCATTTATTCTCTATGCTGTCTTTATAACCTACAAAACATTCTATGTCAAATGAAAAATAATTTCTGAGGACCAGAGGACCTTGAACTCAAAAAGAAGATGTTTCCATATTTTAAGTAGGCATATTTAATGGCTTTAAATTATGTTTCCAACTTGTTGATCTAGTATGACACTTCACTTTTCTAGTCACCCCCACTTTTTACTTGCTCCCTCTGTCTTGAAGCAAAAATAACACACATTTTCTCCTTCAGAAAATGCAGTTCTTCCAAAAATGCAAATTAGTTTGGGATAAAACAAACAGAAAAGAAACAAGAGGAAACAAAGAAAGAGAATCTTTAAAGCTTTTGACTGGTTGCTTGAGCATTGTTCAACAAGTAGACATAATCACTTTATTCCCACCATGAATTTTAGAAGTTGTGACAAGAGCCATCCACATTCTTTTGTGTGTGACTAGTGGCACATTTGTGAGATGACCAGCAGGGGTTGGGGCTATGACTGGGAGCAGTTTTCTTTTTGTGAAGTTAATGGGCACATATGGGGATTGAACAAGCTTTAACATTCTTTGGGGCTCCTCCCTCTTCCCTGGCCATGGATTTGAAAGATTGCCATTGAGACTACAATCAGTAATCTTTTCTTTAGGGCTCCTTTCTTTTATATAATGCACTGTCATTTTTTTTTAATTAAAAAAAATTTTTTTTGTATTTTGAATTTTTATTTTTTATACAGCAGGTTCTTATTACTTATCTAGTTTATACATATTAGTGTATGTATGTCAATCCCAATCTCCCAGTTCACCCCCCCCCCAACTTTCCCTCCTTGGTGCACTGCCATTTTTAGAAGACACCAGGCATGAGTTAAATTTGGTTAGAAGTGAGGTTAGACCATGAGGTCTTTGCTGATTTTTTGAAATTTTCTATTTTTCTCCTTATACCCCACACCACCTCTAACTTTTTCCTAATCATGTATGGTGCCCTCAGTGATCTGATTGATGATCTCAATGATCTGAATGATCTAATATGAGAACAGTTTGTATGGGACCATAATTTGTTTACAGTAGACAATAAATTAACTCAATTCTGCAGCTTCTGATACTGGGAAGAAAGCCATACTGGAATTCCAAATGACTGATGGTAAATATCTCTGAATAGCCTGTTTCCATTGAATCTGCTCCTTTTTGACTTAGTTTCAACTATGAACGAAGAGCTTCTACTTAGTCTAATAGTCTTCATCATTTAGAACAATAAATAATAGTGTAGAAGCAATTTCAATTTTCTTAATTTTTTTCTCACTGTTAATAGAGGTTTCTAAGTTGTACCATTTAGCTCCAAATTTGAACAAAGCAGGTGTCTCTTTTTTTTTTAATGATGACACCTGTGTACAGTCTAATGCTTGGCATGCATTCACTTTCACTCCCTTGATTCCAGGGTTTGCAGAAGCCACATTTAGACCTTCTTTTGAATTAAGAGTGAAGGAAGGGCTTCCCTGGTGGTGCAGTGGTTGAGAGTCCGCCTGCCGATTCAGGGGTCACAGATTCGTGCCCCGGTCTGGGAAGATCCCACATGCCGCGGAGCGGCTGGGCCCGTGAGCCATGGCCGCTGAGCCTGTGCGTCCAGAGCCTGTGCTCTGCAACAGGAGAGGCCACAACAATGAGAGGCCCGTGTACCGCAAAAAAAAAAAAAAGTGAAGGAAAAGCCGCACTTGGTTAATATTTAAGGTGATCGAACTTAGCTGAAGTTACCTCACATGGGAAACAAACTGTCTACCTAAACTTGTTGTAAAACATGACACACATGTTCTTTTGCTGATTGGTTTGCAAATGGTCTATGTTGTCAATGTCAGAAGACCTGCCCCACCCTTCCCCTTTTTTAATGTTTTGATTATTTTCTGTGAATCTTTGGACTAATAATTATAAAGTTAATCTAGCAAATATTTATTGAGTGCTTACCATGTGACATACATTGTCCCCCAAACTTTAAATGCATTATCTTATTAATTCCCATAATGATACTATGAGGTAGATGTTTTTCCCATTTTACAGATGAGAGTAACAAACTTAGAGTGGTTAATGTTAAGGTTAACTTACCTGAGACCATTCAGCTATTAAGTAGAAGTTTCAGTCTTTCTGACTCTAAAACCCCTTTGCTCATCTGTTCTGTGTTGTTGCCTAACTTTGTTTCTTAAGATTTAAACTTTTTTTATTTTTTTCATATTATAATAATATTATGGACTTCTTAGGATTATAGTAGAGCACTATATAGGTAGGAAATTTTGTTCAACTGTTTATCTACATATAAAATGAAAGAGCTAAATTTGATTATTGTCACATACCTACTGGTCTTTAAAATGATAACTGTCTAGAAACAGAGAATTTTAGCCAAGCAAGAGTTTTTCTGAGAAAGGCTTGGTAGCATTTGTAGAATCTGGAAAGGGACCCATATAACAGGGGGAAGGAAAATAGGTTAGCAGGCAAACAATAGGAGGACTGAAAAAAGGTGACAGTTCTTTGCAAAATCAAAGAATTAGAAAACTTTGTACTTTAAGACATCAGTAAACATTTAATGGAATATATTTTCTCATTATTTCCATTATAACAACAACAACAAAAATCCAGGGTCTTTTAACAGGCATTCAGAATGCAGTGCCTTCTGACAGAGTTAATAGCTTGTGCTGAGACTGGTTGCCATGATCATGTGTGGTTTGTGGAATCAGAATGTTTGGTTTAGTCACTTTCTAAATTAAATCTGTCTGTCCTGGATACCAGAAAGTAGGTTATCATTGATAATCCATTATCATGGCATTCATATGACATTCCAGTGAAGGCCCAGTTTTTTTTTTAGTTGTTGTTGTTTTTAATTTTAAAATAAATAAGAAAATAGTAGAAAATATTATCATTTTGTAACAAAGGGGATGGCTTTGTGCCTTGGATATCTGTAGTAGAACCGTTATCATTGTAGGAATGTGCTGAGGGAAGCTATTGGCATGCTAAAAGTACACTACTTCAATAATAATCCATGCATAAAGGACCATGAGAGAAGAGGTATGGCAGAGATCTAATGTATTCTGGATCTTTTCCACAATTACCATTTCTATAAAAATATTAAATTCCAAATATTTAACTATAATGTTTAAAATGGAATCTGAACTTGAATCATATAATTGTGAATTAAA